>NW_027069519.1:497129-505067 GCF_002906115.3 Quercus suber
ACAACTTGACACAGTTCATTAGATATGATATCAGAGGTGGCACTAAAGTTTGGTTTTAGCATGATTTATGGCAGGGGGAGGCTCCGCTCAAGGAGAGGTATGCCAACTTGTGTTTAATAGCAAGAGATACAGTGGCAGATTATGCAGAGATCAGGTCTGGACAGATCTCTTGGACATTTGGAGTCATTCATGCAGTTCAGGATTGGGAAATGGAATCTGTGGCACAGCTATTGGAGGATCTTTCCCAAGCAAATATCAGGCATGGGAAGTTAGATAAGTTGGTGTGGATTCCTTAGCAGGCCTAGGCATCATCGGCCAGCGGCGGCATGGAAAACCCCCTCACCAGAGAAAATCTTCAAACCCTTTTCTTCTTCATCACCGCCAGTAGTCTGCAAAAAAATTAAAAAAAAAAAATTAAATTAAATTAAATTAAAATTAAGAAATTAAGCATTTCAAAATTATAAACCCGTTTGAAGAGAGAAAGGATCATATTTTTGGGGAAAATCTTTGAACCCGTCCGTTTCTTGAATTTAATCTGTCTGTTTTTGTGGAAAGGAAAACCATTTTCTTGAGGGAAAATTTTCTGCTTTTGAAGATGGGTTGGGTTATCTGGTAAAGTGTGAGAAAAAAGTGAGAATTTTTTTCAGAGAGAAAAGTGAAGAAAGGAAAGTGAGAGAGAGAAATTGAAACGACTAGCCGTTTTATAATTACTAGCCGTTGCGTCTTGGCACTTTTGACGTCTTAAATGAAATTCTGATTTTCAAAAAAAAAAAAAACTACTGATTTTTCTTTCTTAAAATAAATACTGATTTTCAAATATTTTTTGATAAATAAAAAATCAGTGTTCTTTTTTTCACCCCTTTTTCTTTGTGCTTTCAAAATATCAATCGATGAAAGAACCACTTAAAAGAATCTCTATTTTTATGTTTTAATAAATTAAAAGGGTTGGTTTATTTGTTTGTGTAGTTTTCCTCCCAAAGATATTATCATTTAGTCCGAAAAGAAAAAAAAAATCATTTTATATGTCGGTCTCAATATCTCATATTTTGTATTGGTATTTTAAATTTTAATACTACTTTTTCTCTTTACATTTCCCTCTATTTTAAGTTGTGCTGGAATAATTAGTAACGAAGTCATTCCTAGGATTATAAATCCATATTATGTTATTATATGTGTAACATATGAATTATCAATTTACAAATATAAAATCACTTAATTATAATGCTATAGTTACAAACATTGTGTTTAGGTACCTTTAAAAATCCTTTTTATCATTTAAGCAAGAGTAGGACTTCCATACATTCATTTGAATTGTCAATATCAATATGAATATGTTTTAATGAGGTCACTTTTAGTACTTTTCGTAATAATAGAGTTTTTATTTGACTCTAGGAACCAAATTCAAAATCTTATATTAAAATAATGATATAGAAAAATATGAACATTCAAAAGTTTATGAGCCAACATTAGAAAAAACATGATTTGAACTTCTTTATAGAAGAGCGGACCTAATTTGTCTTTATTTATTGTTAGGTTGATTTATCCAAAAAGTGAGCAAGTTTTAGTGAGTTTTAAGTTACATAATTTATGTGATAACTCTAAATATCAAATTAAAAAAATAGAATAATAAAAAAATTAGGGTTTTAAAAGTTTGTATCAACATTAGAAAAAAAAAATTATATATATTGATTCCCTTATAGTTCATTTTTAATCCCCTTTTAGCATTTAGAATTTGTTTGATTTCTTTAGACTTCAGGCTCAGAATTGTTTGTATCTAACACTTGATTTAATGCAAGTTGGTTGCTCATTTACATTCGAACTAGTTTTTATTTTAGCTACTTGTGTTTGTACGGTCCATACCCACATGAACTCAAAGATTTGATCTCAAGACAAATTTGATTAGCATGACTTGATTCTGATGAGAATTTCCCAAGTAATATTCAACTTCAATTAGTTTGATTAATAAAAATTGTTTAAAGAGGCAATGGAGACATAAATTTTCTCAAGGTGTAGTACCATGATTGAAAAANATGATGGGAGGATTTAGCTGACATAGGCTTATACAAGTTCTTTATTGAGCATTTTTTCTTCTTCTTCTTGGAACAGGTACAAAATGGAAAGCTAGTAAGTGATATTGGGTTTAAGATTAAAGTTACTATTGATGACATTTTGGAAATTCTAAAAGTGTGGAGAAGTTCTCAGAGACCTTTTAAGGCCAGGTATTGCTGCATCTTATTTTCCATTTTAGATTTTTGATATTTGTCATCTGAAAGAGATAATTTATTTAGTAAATGTTCTTTCCTGCTTGCTATAGGAACTAATTAGTATTCTTTTTTTGTTTTGTTTTATGACATAGGATTTTAATGCTTTACTTCTTTCTGCTGTTTAATTGATTTGTTCATACATATTTGGTAGTTTTCTCTTTCCACATAAAAAATCCATACATTCTGTGGCTTTACTATTGCTTTTTCATGTGAAGTATTTGTCAATAGCTTGTGTTTTTACGAATAATGCCTTCTTTTTTTTCTTTTTTTCTTTTTTCGTTTGAGCATGTTAGTGGTATAATATTTTCTATGCAGGGTAATAGAGCAATAATGCCAATGTTCATAAAAATAAAATAAATAAAAGAAAAAGCAAATGGTAGTGTGTTTCTCAGTGCGACCAATTAAAACTGATATCAATGCTTAGATTATGTTCCTATAGTATCATCTGCGATCTTTTTATACTTGAGATTGCTCTTTTAGTCATACTCTGCATTCATCTGAATTTGTTTTGGGGGCTCATCACCTGACTGGTTTTTTTTTTTTTTTTCCCTAGCGATGCTTCTGAAATATATATATATATAGTGTTATTTTGTAATTCTCAAGATTTCATGTGTTCTACATGCTGTGGCAATGCATGTGTAAGTAATCAATGTTGGATGGAAATTCCTTGCATGGCTATTTTGGCGATTTAGATAATTCAGATGATTCTTGGACATTTGTTTGTTTATAATTTGATAGACGAGTTGATTCAATTGGAGAAAAGGAAAGAAAGGTAGACAAAGACCTAAAATAACATTAATAGAAGTATTAAAAAAGGACGTGTCAATTAAGTAGGTGATAGACAATAATATTTTGGATAGGATTGAATAACATAAAAAAAAATATATGTAACCAACCCTGATTAGTATGTTGAGCATTGATATCCTCAAACCCAATTTTTTGGGACTAAGACTTGGATCAAGGGCAAAACTAGTAAGAAGAGAGGGGGGCCACCACTTATTAAGGGGAAGTTTAGGCCCACAAGTGAGGAGGAGTGTTAGACTTATGGTTAAATGATTAAATTTACAATTTTCTAACAGTTTAAGTTTTTGGGACAATCGGTAATTTAACAAAAAGATAACAAATTCTCCTAAAAAAAAATTAGCAAACATATATGTAAAATTTGATAATTTTATGTACAATATATTTATAAATTATGACTTACTTCAATATTAAAACATTAAGGTTTTTATATGTATGTATGTGTTTGCGAATGCGTGTGGGGTTTGTCTTCACTAATATTAGTATCACAACTCAGTCCCCCCAAACAGAAATTCCTGGTTCCACCCCTGACTTGGATGTTGTTATTGTTGTATAATTTAATAGACTTGTATCATGGATCGATATCTGCATCGAGATGCTTTTCATCTATATTTTCTTTTCTAGAACCAGAAATTTTTACATGCTTTTGCTCATACCTTCATCTGCTTCTCTTCTTATTCCTTTTTAACTAACTTTCCTTTTTCCTCTTCCTGTGACAGTGATATATTATCTACTTATGGAACACTTGCTTTTAATATATGCTGTATACGTGCACTTTCCTGACATCTTAGTGTTGTTATATCTATTTTCCGTTTATTATTTGTTTAGTCTATGTGTCTGAGTCTTTCACTTATAAAAAATACTTCAGTCTTTCAACCAACTAAATGGGACCAACTTTCTTTGCATGCCAGCATATCACAAATGTCAAACTTGTACACATTCATTTGGAAAAAAATGGCTACTTCAACGCACAAAATCACAGAGGCATTACATTCTGGATCTTGCATATTTGTTCCCTATGCATCTGGCTCTAGGCATGAGGATGTGGTACCTGGTATGTTTTTGTCTCCAGAAGAAATATGTTGGCATGATCCAACTGGTTGTCTAGACCAAATTAAGGAGATGAATCCTCAGTGCAGTTTGACAGAAGTGATTCATTGCCCCTTAAACAAGACACTGAGCAATATATATCCAGGCCTTCGTGACTTTTTCGTTTACAGCTGCAGAGTACATGAGACCCCTCCTCTCCGTAGCTACCTACGGATTTTGCTCCAGCTATCTACTGTTGCTTTGCCTTCACAAACAGCTAATGCAGTAAGTAACCACATCTGAAACAAAATCACAGTTGCAATTATAATTTGTTGTGGTGCAACTTAAGTGTTTCTTTAATGTCCCAGGTTTTCCATGTATTTCTNAAGTGGAGTGATGGTTTGAAATCTGGACTCCTGAGTCCTGAAGATATCATTTACTTGAAAGAGCATCTTATGAAAATTAACTGTGCTGTACTTCCAACTGAATATGATAAGTGGATTTCCCTACACCCTTCCTTTGGCCTTGTGTGCTGGTCTGATAATTTGAAGTTATGGAAACAATTTAAGCATTTCGATAAGATTGAATTTCTGTACTTCGGCAAACTTAGTGAGGATGAAAAACAGATACTACAAACAAAAGTTTCTGTGCTCATGCAAACCTTAGGGATTCCTGCTCTGTCAGATGTAAGATCTCTCGCTCTCTCTCTCTCTCTCTTCCCCCTCTGTGCGCCTATGATGCACGGACATGGAAAAATGGGCACCGCACCCATGTTCGCCGCAGCGTCGCACGAGCAACGCCGCTGCCGCGTCTGAGTTTTTATTTTTATTTTTTATTTTTTTTTGTTTTTACGGATTCGCGCCAACTTGGCTTTGATTTGAGCCGATTCGGCCAGAATCAGGTCGTATTGGCTGGCGACCAAAACGGCCGAAAAAGGCCAAAATTGGCCTTGAATCAAGCCAGAACAGCCGAAATTGGCTTTGGGGGACAAATTTCCCACCTAAGAGATGTGTTTTGTGAATCAAGACATAGTAATGTGTTTTTTAAGAATATTTTAATAGTAAAAATATATAGAAAATATAAATAAAAATATTTTTAATAATTTTTTAATCGCCGCACCCGCACTCTACTTTTTCAAAAATTGCCGAATCTTGCACCCGCACCCGAATCGGGAAACGCACCCGTGCTACATAGCTGTGCGTGCGTGTCTAGGCTGTGGTCTAGGGATGTTGCTCTTGAGTTGGCAATGTTTTAACTCCACATGAACTCATCCAATAGGTCTGGCAGTGTATCTAATTATCAATGTGTTTACCTGAATGAAATGGACAGCTAAACATTCCTACTACAAATGATTGCAATTTTAACTTGAGCTGATACTAAAGAAGCCTCAAACAATTTTATTTATAGCTATTTATTTTAGCACTCAGAATAAACTATAAAGTACTCTGCCTACTTTTAGATGTATTCAGGTTCTGATTTTGTATTGTTGTTTCATAGCACATCATAAGTGAGCTTGTATACATATATAGTATAAGGAACTTTATCTTATGTGGTGCACCATGAGATATATGGGTAATCTTTGAACTATTTCATTTTTGTTCATTTTACTGTGTAGTGCTTGTACTGATCATTTATTGATCACTTTCAAGGTTGGATCTTTCATGTGATGTTATTTGGTCATAGAAGTTCGTTTACATGTGTTGTTTTGCAAGTATCATGATAAGTTTGTGTGGAGTATGAAATTATTCCTTTCTCTGTGGCATACACTCAAGTTGCTTCTGAATGTGTTCATAGAAAGTTGGGTTTGATAATTGTGTGTTCTTGTAACACCACTTCCACCTGAGATGTAGTTACTGGCAAACCTAGCAAAAGAATGAAAAATTGTGGGAAATGGAGAACGATATATAGTGGGTTTTACTTGGAATCGGACAGCTTTCTCTCTCTCCATGAAAGGGATTTCTATTACATGTGGATATGGTACTTTTTTGCATAACAATTCTTTTGAATTATTGACTTGCATCAGACAATGGAATTTCTTTTAAATGCTAGAATTCTTTTTTAGCTTGAAATAAGCACAGAAATTTGTACAGTTGCCTATGAGTTGTTGAGTGGAAATCATTCGCTGTTAGATTTTGTTGATTTAGGCAAAGATGAGCACCATTTTTGTCACCCTTAAGGGAAAAAACAAAACAAAACAAAATAAAAATAAAATAAAACAGGAAATGAGATATATAATGCGATCTTCATCTTCCTTTCCTCATTGTTGCATTAATGTGCAGGTTGTAACTCGTGAAGCAATATATGATGGTCTAGTAGACTCTAGCTTCAAAGCTTCATTAGTGGGCTGGGTTCTACCTTATGCTCAACGCTACTTCTGTAGTGTACATCCTGATAAATATGTAAAACTGAAGCAGTCTGGATTTGATCTTTTGAATTGTTTACAAGTTGTTGTTGTTGAAAAGCTTTACTACAGGAATGTCATAAAAAGTTGTGGTGATTCATGTGCATCAAAGAAGCGAATTGAATGTAGCTGCTTACTTCAGGTATGTGATGAAATCCTTTGTTCCATGTCCTCTCTCTTTCTATTCTTCCCCACACCCCCCCTCCTAAAATGCCCACAAAAACTCATGAATATAGCAAATTACTTGGGGTTCGAGGGGGTACTCCAGTGGTTCCATCACTTCTTGTGATGTCTAGGCATTGGGGTTCAAACCCTACCAGTCCCCCCACCCTATTTACCTAGAAAGAAATGAAAAATGAAGATAGCATATTAAAAACAAACTTCCAGCAAAACTATGTTTGCTCTAAGCCTTTAATAATTTTTTTTTGATAGGTAAATTAATATTATTGAAAAGAGACTACGTCGTGAAAAGAAACACGAAGTAGCCTGAAGACTTAAAATAGGTTAATATTTACGTATGAGTTGACTCTATGAAGGAGTGAATAGAAATACTATCAGCAAGACATGATACAAAATACCACTCATAAAGAGAACTAATGAAGTATGCTTGTTTTTAAAATTGCAACCACTTTTGGACATTTAGAACTTTGGAACTACATTAAGCATTAAAAGTTGGTAAACTACACTGGAACATGCTAATGTTATGCTGTACAAGGTTTCTGCACTTGCTATTGCTGGAATTTGGAGATTTGTGATGTTGGCTTATTTTACTTTCATCCTTCTAGTGTAGATATATTCTGTTTTTAGTCCAGTTTTTTTTTGCTAATGTTTTCACAATTTGAAAATCATTCTCTGTGTGATGTTTGGCACTGTTGGGGATATTATTATATTATCTGTCTCTCTTTTTTAGCTATTGCCATAATAGAGGAAACTTTATATCAATTAATGACTTTGGGGCTAGCAGAAACCTACTCCCACAAATGATAAAGTACAATGATCAGTACATGACAACAAGATTTAAGAAACGTGGTTCATCCAACTCCATGCCTACATTTACAAGCATCATAAACCAAAATATACTATCATAGTCTCAAAATTTGAAATATTGTGGAAATAAAGAGAAGATGCACATCTACGGTCTTCATGGTGGGGAAAGTGAATCATACTTTCTAGCATAAAGATACAAATTTTGAACACTCAATTAACCGGCGCAACTCGCAAACCTAAACTATTTCCTACCTAAAGCTAAACCCCTAGTGCCTTTGGATGGGATTGAGGTTAGGTTATGACTAACCCTCCTGGGGGGGACTGCCTGTGCCATTTTGGCATCAAGGTCCTTCAGGCATGGTATCTTGGGAGTGTTAGGGACTATAGTCATGCCCAGGTAGGGTTGCTATGGCTGTTTGCTTCTCTGCATCTTGTGCATTTAAGGGGGGTGGGGGT
>NW_027069519.1:505092-674497 GCF_002906115.3 Quercus suber
CTCCTGGGGGGGACTGCCTGTGCCATTTTGGCATCAAGGTCCTTCAGGCATGGTATCTTGGGAGTGTTAGGGACTATAGTCATGCCCAGGTAGGGTTGCTATGGCTGTTTGCTCTCTCATCTTGTGCATTTAAGGGGGGTGGGGGTGAGGAAATAACTCTCACAAACCCTTGCAAACATACACACTCAGAATCCCATACAAACGCCAACCATAATACCAACCACATTTCAATGCACTAATGGTGCCTAACATTTGAACAATAAATCAAGGTGTTTCAATAAAACTTTCTCTGAAGTTTTTTGTCTTTTTAGCTTCCAAACAAACACACCATGCTTATGTTGAACCATAGACATCTTTCAAGTTGAAGTCTTATTTGGACTGATGCCTCCAAATCCTAAAATATGTCAGAATCCAACACTAATTTGGTACTCTCCTCTTAAGGCACGTTTGGATTGCGTTTCTCCCATGTGCGTCTGCGTCTGGCTTTTTTTTTTTTTTTTTTGGGAGAAGTGCATTTCAAGTCTGGCAATACACAGTTCACCTCTTATTTCAACAAAACTTTCATTAAAAATGGGTCTTACGGTACTATTCACATTTTAAAAATTATTTTGCTACAGTGTTTTCAGTTTTCAGCAAAATAAGCGGTATTCAAATGCACACTCAGTGATGGTTACTAAACTTACATGAGTACTATTTTAAACACCAATCAAGCCCTCACCAGAAGTAAACCAACCTAAATATCATTGCACCTAATGGCTCTGTAACATTTGAACAATAAATCAAGGTGTTTCAACAAAATTTTCTCTGAAGTTTTATTGTCTTTTAGCTTCAAACAAAACCACATATACTTATGTTGAACCATAGAAATCTTTCACGTTGAAGCCTTTTTTGGACTGATGCCTCCAAATCCAAAATATGTCAGCCTTCAAAACTAACTCAGTTCTCTCTTTTTAGTTGATGATTACTAAAATGGGTACTATTAAACCTCCTTTTATACTTTGCAATGTATGCTTTATTAGAATTTGAGGGTATTTCCAACATTTATATCCTTATCGTATGTGTTTTACAGGACAATGTTTTGTACACAACCCAAGAATCTGATTCTCATGCCCTATTTATGGAGCTGTCTCGTTTGTTATTTGATGGAACTCCTGATTTACACTTGGCAAATTTCCTTCACATGATCACAACCATGGCTGAATCAGGTTCTACTGAGGAGCAAACAGAGTTTTTCATCTTGAATAGCCAAAAGATGCCTAAGCTTTCTAATGAAGAATCTGTTTGGTCCCTCCCATCCATACCTTCACGGACAAAGAACGATGACTCACTCCAAACAAGTTTTGATTCGACGAAGTCCAAAAAGAAGGCTGGAAATAACTCAAATTGGCCGCCTGTGGATTGGAAAACTGCACCTGGTTTTAGTTATGCTCGTTTAAATGGTTTTAAGACTCAGGCAACAGCTGCACAGCCTAGCGGCCGCCCACGAAAGGATGATTCTGAAGGCACAGTCATGGAAACTGATAATGTTCCTATCTCAATTGAAGATGATTGGACCATTGAAGATGATTTTGCTGCAGCTTCAAAAGCTTTAGTTTTGTCAGCCAATTTGGAAAATCAGTCTGGCAATGCTTGCAATTCAACTTATTCTGATCAGTCTGGCCATGCTCCCAATCATACTGTTTCCACCATGAATGTTGAATTTGATCCTGTTGATTTAGATCTGGTGTCTGATGGCCCTGAGTTGGGTGCATCTAATTTTAGCAGTAGAGATCATCTTAGATTTGGTACCCCCAATGCAGCACAAGCCATGCAAACGGGGAGAATAGGTGAGAGTGTTGCTTTCAAATACATTATTGGGAAATTTGGTGGGACAGCAGTGAAGTGGGTTAATGAAGATATTGAAACTGGGTTACCTTACGACATTATAGTAGGGGAGGAGAATAGGGAGTACATTGAAGTTAAAGCAACTAAATCTCGAAGCAAAGACTGGTTCAATATATCAATAAGAGAGTGGCAATTTGCGGTTGAAAAGGGTGAATCGTACAGCATTGCACATGTTTTGTTAGGTAAAAATAATGTTGCAAGGGTGTCAGTATTCAAGAATCCAGTAAAGTTATGTCAGCTAGGCAAGTTGCAGTTGGTTGTTATGATGCCCAGGCAGCACACGGAATTTTCCGTTGTCTCCTAACATGAACACACACTCATTTTTATCTGCGCTTTTAGGTTATATTGACTCTGAAGTCTTTAGCCAAACCATAACTGCCTTTATGGAAATACAGTGAAATGACAGAGGATTGTGTACAGTCACTCTTTCCCTCAGACAAAGTCCAGCTCCTGCAAAGGAAAGCAAGCATTTGTT
This sequence comes from Quercus suber, assembly GCF_002906115.3. Classification (NCBI taxonomy): domain Eukaryota; kingdom Viridiplantae; phylum Streptophyta; class Magnoliopsida; order Fagales; family Fagaceae; genus Quercus; species Quercus suber. The sequence goes on from NW_027069519.1 coordinate 507,452, forward strand.
GTGGATTTTACCTGCAAGAGAACTATAATGGGGCTGACTTGGTATAGGATTTGAAGAATCTCTGTAGTGGTATTTCTTCTAAAAGACTGATCAAAACGCCAAGGTTTGATTTGCACTGCAGGGATCTAATGTCATCTTCATAAATTGTTGTATGTAAATCATAGATTGCTACCATATTGTAATTTTATTTATTTGTAATATTTTATTAGTGGGTGATGGCTTAAGCAGTTGCCCATGAAATTTTGTACTAGCCTCGTACAGTTTACTTTTGACCTTTAAAATTTGAGCAAATAGTTCCAGTAATTAAAGAGAAAAAGCAGTTCAAAGCTTTTTTCTGTTGCCTTTTAGCTTGAACAATTTCCTAATTCTTGTGGATTCAGCTAAACATTGTAATTTTACAGTGGATCTTTACATACCAAACCATTGAAACTTCATTTGTTACAATACACGACCATAGGGCATGAATAATTAATTAATTTTTAATAAGACTAGATACAGACTCAAGCGGTGCGTGGGAAACTGAGAATATTACTAATGATTATTTTATGGTTTAGATTTTAAAAGAAATTATTCCATTGCAATGACCATTATCAACATTTTCAACAAACTTTAACACCTATTTCTCTGTTTAAAAGCCAAAAAATTATTAGAAACGGTTAATTTCCATTAATCAAATGGCTAAACTACAACATTCAAGCTTCAACAACAACTTTTAACAGTGAACAAAAATAAACCATCTAAACCTAGGAAACAAAGAAAAAACCATTAAAAAAAATTAAAACAAAAATAAATAAATAAATAAATAAAAATAGTAAAACACATAGATTTCGCCACTGCACATTAATGAGGGGAAAAAAGTATGCACCTTCTTAAACTATTTAACCAAAAATATTTGCTACTTTTATAACTTAATATATTAGGTTACTGATTCAAGAAAAACATTTGCACTTGCACAACAACACAAGCACATGGGATGCACAGAGTGGAAGATCATATAAGAGTGAACAAAGTCATATGGTGTTTAAATAAGAAAACAAACAGGAAAATTCAAAATTAACCAATTCAATATCATAGGATTACTGCTTTGTGTCAAAATTAAAAGGAAAAAAAAAAAATCCTTTTGCTTTCCAAAATCAAAGAAAAAGTCTTTGAAAAAAACTATTGTTTAAAACACACACACACACACACACAAAAACGAGGTTTTTTTCGAATTGAGATTACCCAAAAACCATTTAGTCCACAAAAAGGGAGGGGAAGACTAATTTAGTAATTAAGAAATCATATAAACTTTAGTGGGGAAGACTAATTTAGTAATTAACATCATTGCCCAATTTTCTTCACACCTTAGCTGAAAAACCCTTCATTGGGGGATGCATATGAAAAAAAAAATTGTGACTGCAAAAACTGTAAAGATGTTCACCTACAAATATCATAATGATCAAAATAAATAAAACCCATTATACAAAATTTAACATTTAATAATCAATATACAAGTTAAGTAGTTTATAATTCAATATATGCTACAAAATGTGTATCTAATTAAAATTAAACAATCATGAGACAAAATTGACAAAAAGATTTAATATCTTTAATCAACTATGAAATGGGCAAAGTATAATGACTAAGATAAAAAAAAAAAAATACTAATAATTCAAAAACAATCATTCAAACTTCAATGAATAAAAATCATCTAATAAAATACAAGTACAACCAAATACATGTCATATTATTTTTATCTATAAATTAATTAAATGATAAATAGAAGTAAATTTTAATAAGGTACATTTATAAATTATAATGTTATATGATATGTTGATTAATTTAAAAACAAATAAATATATGATAATAAAAGAATGAAAAAAAAAAAAAAAAAAAGGAAAAGAAGAATACCTCTACCTAGGAAAGTGGGATTATATGATATGTTGATTAATTTAAAAACAAATAAATATATGATAATAAAAGAATGAAAAAAAAAAAAAAAAAAAGGAAAAGAAGAATACCTCTACCTAGGAAAGTGGGAATGCTTGAATATGCTTCACAATCAAAGGGCCAACACGACTACAGCAAACACAATTGCTTTTGTAGAAAAAAATTTTAACCATACACGTGGGTGGTTATCTCTAGTTTGCTACAATATTTATTCACTGTTTACATAGAACAAAATCTTTGTTACAATTTACATTGTAAATGATGATACATAGAGGAAAGTAAAACGGATTTTTTTAAAAAATAACTATAAATTTCAAACTATATTATTAGTTAGACAAGGTTTGAAACATATTTGGTTTATAGCAATTCGACTTTTCTGAAGTCGATTTTGCCCTTTGAAAATCCACTAGGAAACCAAAATCGGGTTTCTAACACTCGATTTCCTAGTGGATTTTCAAAGGGCAAAATTGACTCAAGAAAAGTCAAATTGCTATAAACCAAATATGTTTCAAACCTTGCCTAACTAATAATATAGTTTGAGGGATTTGGTTATTTTTTAATAAAATCCAAGTAAAACAGGAAAAGAAAGAAAAAGAAGGCAGAGTTGAGCTATTGAGAGAATGAGAGCTGAGTCGCCATGCCAGAGATAGGAGCAGTCAGACAAGAAAGCGAGAGAGAGAGAGAGAGAGAGAGAGAGAGAGAGAGAGAGAGGGAGAGAGAGTTACCTGTGTAGAAAAATGTCTGCAACTGTGTGGTGATGCGGCTCCTCCAGCCTTCAATCTTACTACTGTTGTGGGGCAAGTAAGCCCTAAAAGTGTTAAAATAGCTGTGCATCTTAAAGTCTGAATGTCTAATTATTTATTTATCATTAATTAGATTAGAAAGCCAAAGATTTGAAGTTTTGAAACTGTCTTTGGAAGAAAGATAGGTTGGCGTTAGCAAGTTGAAGGGCTGAAGTTTTGAAACCATGAAACACGGGTAGAGGAAAGCGAGGGGAGACAGAAAGGATTGTCGTTAAAGAGCAAAGACTATTCGGATTAATGTAAGGATTTTCTTTTTAGCAGTATTTTAAAATTTAGGAAAAATATTTTAAAATTATAAGAAAAATCTATATATATATATATATATAAAAGCAGAGAGAGAGAGAGGTTTTGCCATGTGGCACACTCTATGAAGAGAATTGAGATACCCTCAAGTCATACTAGAGGTAAAAACAAATTTAAAAGTAGAGACTCTTTATTTTCTTTGGTTCAATGTTTCAAGACTAATTTTGTTACATTTTGTATTCAATGTTTTAAGACTACTATTTATTTCATTTGGTTCAATATTTTAAGACCTTCCATCTCTCACATACACAAAAAACTCTTTGCATTTCCATTCATCGTTTTCACTTTTACTCCTTTATATACACATGTCCATAGCCTTTCATATCATCCTATTTCAAATACACTTAGACAAAAAATGATGTCATTTAGTTTCAACCTTTCAATAACACCTACATAACTCTAACGTTGCAATATCATTTGATTGTAACCCGTATGAGTAGGTTATGACCAAGGAAGGAGGCTTGCGTTTTTTTTTATTGACAGTAGCTTATAATTTTGATGTTGAAGTAAGACATTGCAGATTTTGTGGAGGTTATGGTTCACTTGGAGTCTTTGAGTGTTTGAGATTTTGGTTTCAGAAATTTATAAATGTATTTTATTTTAGAACTAAAGAAAAAGAAACCTTCTAACTAATTATTTATGAAGTTAGTTTTTTTATTTTTTATAATTTTAATTTTGTGTTAGAATTCATAATTTGTAGGTTTATTTGTATGTAGCCATAGTGGTAAAAACAAAAATCGATGGTGACTCAAAAGTTGTTTTCGCTTTTTTTTAAAGGATACAGAAGCCCAACTAAAATCAATTGAATTTTGATAAATGAATGTGTTTTTGGCAAATTTCTCTTTATTTAATCACGTTCTCTTTATGTTGATACTTACAAATGATTTCCTTAATTCCATTGAGATAATTAATTGGGTGTTTATGATCAAGGTCTCCATATTTGATTGTGAGAATAGAGTGATTGAGAAAGTGTTTGGTAGGTTGCTTAAATTTATGCAATTTTAGGGTATAAAAGTATTTTATATTTTAAGTTCTTATTTGTAGATTTCAAAATCATTTAATCAGTTTGAAAAATAAAATCTACTGTTAATGGTAAATATTATAATATATTATAATCTTAGAATGTTATACAATTTTTTTAAAATAAATTATGAATTAAAAAAAATCAAGTTTCAAAGTATTTAACAATATTGTGGGCAAACATAAATATTATACAACAAAATAAGTATTAAGTATTAAGCATTAAGTTTCATACAGGAAAGCATGAGGTTCTACCATGTGGCGCATTCCTTGAAGTTTTCTTTATTTAGGCTTCTAAATAAACAAATTTTGCATTTATATCAAAGTATTAGTTCATTGAATTAACCATTAGAGCAAATGCATATACTAATTATCTGTAGTTGTGCATTAATTATTTATATTAAATGAATTTATACGATTATTTTTATAAACTCTATATAAGAGATAATTTTTAGTTGGAAAAATAATAGTAATAAATTTAGAATATGATATTCTTACTTATGTTTAGTTGCTTTGACAACAATTAACACAAAAGCCATAAAAAATTAAATATTTGTGAATTCACTAAAATTAATCTTAATCTTTTAAATTTCCTAACTCCTTTTAGTCACATGTGATATATATATATATATATATACATATGTATGTATGTATGTATGTATGTATGTGTGTGTGTGTGTGTGTGTGTGTGAATAAATATATTTATTTTGATATAGATGATGAAATTTTTATATCATTTTTCTAAGATTTATATGAGAAACAATTTTTTTTTTTTTTTTTTTTTTAATGTGAGAAACTTTTTAAAAAAAATTGAATGATATATGCATTTTTTTAGTAGGCATGAAACGTGCTTATCAATATTAACCACTATATCATGCAATCTTAGTGTGTGTGTGTGTGTGTGTGAATAAATATATTTATTTTGATATAGATGATGAAATTTTTATATCATTTTTCTAAGATTTATATGAGAAACAATTTTTTTTTTTTTTTTTAATGTGAGAAACAATTGAAACACTATATCATGCAACAATTGAAGCTCCAACAAAAATGAGAAAAATTAGTAATACACAATCAAGAATGTAGAATAATTTTTTTTAAAAAAAATTGAATGATATATGCATTTTTTTAGTAGGCATGAAACGTGCTTATCAATATTAACCACTATATCATGCAATCTTAGTGTGTGTGTGTGTGTGTGTGAATAAATATATTTATTTTGATATAGATGATGAAATTTTTATATCATTTTTCTAAGATTTATATGAGAAACTTTTTTTTTTTTTTTTTTTTAATGTGAGAAACAATTGAAACACTATATCATGCAACAATTGAAGCTCCAACAAAAATGAGAAAAATTAGTAATACACAATCAAGAATGTAGAATAATTTTTTTTAAAAAAAAATTGAATGATATATGCATTTTTTTAGTAGGCATGAAACGTGCTTATCAATATTAACCACTATATCATGCAATCTTAGTGTCTTTCTATTTTCTCTATAAAATAACTAAATATTACAATTTTTACAAGGAAATTTATTGAAATTTTTTTACACATCGATAGTTGGGGGATTTAAATCATGAATGTCTCTATTGGAAGTTACAAGATTCTTGGTAATTTATTGAAATGTTGGAGAAAACTAATAATAAGTTGCACCGCACATCATGCGAGAATTCAGCTAGTCATTATTAACTTCAAAAGCTGAAATCATGCATTTCAGTTCACAAGTGGCACCGCCTTCTTCTCGTAGAACTCTATTTTGTTGACTTCAAAAGCTTAAATCATGCATTTCAGTTCACAAGTGGCATCGCCTTCTTCTCGTAGAACTCTATTTTGTTGACAAAACTAAGGAACCATAGCTTAGAGTGCTCGTTCGGATCTTCGTTGAAAAATGGTTCAACATCTTCCCACAGTTTCATGACTATCTCGTTCTTACTGCCAACATGCGTATACACAACATCATAACCAGGCCACGGACTGTCAAGACTAATTCTCTCCAATAGACCAATATGTTTATGATCATCCCATAGTTTGTTCAGGTATTGAAGGAAATCCGATATATTAGGAAAATCTTTCATATTGGCATTTGCAACTAATTGCCTCTGATTACCTTCAATCACAAAAATTGGCCCTATTTGGTACACCATTTTAAACACATATTTTCAGTTTTTAAATAACATTACATGTATTTCTACACACTTTTTCACCTACACGTATTTCCAAAAAAATTAAAAACTGTTATTTAAACAAACGTACCAAACGGGCCTTGGGACTTCTTTAGGATTGTTATCTTCAGTCACAGCTTGCGTCACAATAACTCTTACGTACAAACAATGTGGACTTTGACCTGGTCCTGATTAAAGAATCTTAGTTATATAATAATTGAAAAAGAAAAAGAGAAGTAAGAGACATGACCAAATTGAATGTTTACCTAAATTTGTGTCATTTAAGTTTCTCATAGCTTCTTCAGCCCCTTCTGATGTATCATAGCGAACAAAACCAATACAACTCGATTTACCATTTTTATCTTTCTCGATATTGACAGTGCATTTCCCATACAAAGTGAATGCTGATAGAATGTTGTTCTCATCTAGATCTTTTGGATGATATTCCACCTGGAGATCCTTGCAATCATTATATTTTAACACAAGGCTGAATAAAACCCAGCACATCAGTTACCAGATTTGAAAAAAAAAAAAAAACAAAACAAAACAAAATTATACAAAATAATGCAATTATTATCAAAATCCATGGATCCATCCAAAGAGTTACAATAGAAACTTGTTAGATTCTAAAAGTTGGCAAACTGTAAACACAAACTCGTCTAGATATAGATCTTAAAGTTTATAGGGTATATTAGACAATGCTCAAAGTGTTGCAAGTTATAATACAAAAACAAGGAAGCTACACATTCAAGAAAACAAAACTTGCCAGGCTCGACCAATCAACATTGTGGTTCGACCGATCAAACTGCATTTCTACAAAATTTTAATTTCGTTCCAACAGCCCATTAAGCTTATTAGATGATTAGGGTTTTAAGTCTAATTCACTAAGTATATAAAGAAAACCCTAAGGCACGTTTTGTAGAGACTTTGGAGCTTTTCTTTTGAGATTTAAAAGGTTATGTGCCTTCTCTTTTCAAAGTTACTACCGGAAATCTTTCTACACACTGTTTGAACCGGTAAATCTGAAGTTGCTGCATCACTAGTCATCAAAGATGCTAGAGATCTAAACCTTTAAGAGTGGTCTTGGAGTCATAGACTAGAAGTCTATGTGGGGGATCTAAAGTGTGAACTGGAGGTTCATGTGACTAAAGATCTACATCAAAGAAGTATTGAGGGGTTCAGAGCTCAGTTTGGTAACTATAGTTAGAATTACTACGAATTGGTATTTTTAACTGTAAATCTCAATTTGGTATAGTGGATTGTTCTTTTGGGATAGTTCCCCCCAGGTTTTTACCTTGAAACTAGTTTGTTCATTGGATTTCCTAGGTTATTACATCTTGTGTTATTTAGATTTCCACTATGCATGTTGATTGTGATAATTGTTTAACCAAAATTTGATTAATTGACCTAACTACTTGGCTAATAAATAGGTTAAACATAGTGTTTTTTAGGGGTCCAAAACTTAACAAGTAGTATCAGAGCGGGTTAGCTCATGATTAGGTAGTTTTACCTTGAATTAATACTTGATCCCTACTGTCATAGATAATTTTAAGTGTCTTACTTGTTAGGGTAATATTTTCTTTGTAATTGGCTATTCTTTTGATAAAACGCACTTCACTTGTAAATTGTGTAGATCTAAGTTGGGTTTGATACATATTAAGTGGTTGTATTGAAGACATGAAGATTGATCCAAGAAATAAGTGAAGAAAAGCTATTTTACTGAAGCTCAACAAATAGCTCGACAGAAAGCTGCTATCGAGATTTAATGGGTAGCTTGACACAAGCTCGATTTATCAAGCTTTACGAATTCAGAGTTTTCAGATCTAAATTTCAGACCATGTTGATGTATTTGTTTAGGGTTTCTTTCTCATAACCCTAGACATATATAAGGCTTATTTTAATAGTTGTCAAACACGGATACAAAGACTAAGAGTTTATTTTTTTCTGTGAGAAGCTACTGCATTTGTATGCCATATGATTTTATAACTAAGTGCTTCCTGATCTTCATTATCGGTGAAGTGAAGAATTTTGCAGCTAACAACAGCCATTCAAGTTGCTAAAGTTAGTCACGTACTAGGATCCGTGCAAAGGAGTTAGTCACAAATTGGAGATTTGTGCAACAAAGGAAAGAAGATTACTACAAGATCAAGTCTAATTGAGCATTGGAGCTAAGGTTCAACTATGAGTTGGTATTTCGGGATAGGCCAGGGTAGTGGTAAGATTTCTTATACTCGTAGTTTTAATTGGTGATTTGTTGGTGCCTCCATGATTTGCATGCATTAATCTAATTAATCAACTTGAGTAATTGAATTAATTAATTGAGGTCAAGTTATCTTAACCCAACAAGTGGTATCAGAGTGGGCACACTCTGATTAAGTTTTAATCTTTGCTGTGTGGTCCATTGACCCTTGCTGTTATAGATCATGGCAAACCTGATTATTCCTCCTTTATGTGATGGTACTAACTATGCATACTGGAAAGTATGCATGAGAGTCTTTTTGCAGTCTTTAGCTGAGAAAATCTGGCTAGCAGATGTGGAAACTTCTTGATATCTCGTCCCTTCTTTAATCACATCCATATACATAGCCAGACACAAAGGTGTACAATCCGGTCCAAATTTGTGGTTCTACACTGATCTATTAAACCTAGCTCATGAGAAAGAAACCACAGGGAAAGCTTCTGGCCTATCTATTAAATAGATTATTCACATGGCGCACGATTCCAAGATAGTTTCATTCGACATCATGATGGGCAGGCCACTTGAACGAGACCTATATATATATATATATATATAAAGTAAGTTGGCACTTATTGGTTTTCCACGATATCCAAGTTCAAATCTCCCAACTCTCGTTATTAGTTGTAACTTGTTTGTATTGAATTACAAACAAACAAAAAAAAAAAAAATGAAAACGAAAAAAGACTAGAGACCAAGTTCTAGCTGTTAAATAATACATGGATGCTTTATGAATGTTTTGCCATTGTTGTCACTCATTACTCCCAATGGGTGGTGTTTTGACAATACTTATTGCACAAAAATGTACAAACACTTTTTGCACAAAAGTCAATTGTTTTGACATTATTGTCACTTGCTACCCCCAATTTTGTCTTCATTCTCATTGAAAGCTTGCATCACAGTTAGTCCTATTGATTGCCCCCAATTTTCTCTCATTATCAACAAGGTAAAGAACTCAAGCAAGAGTGTCCATAACTTTGAGAATATAAACTATAGTATCTCAAACAGAACACATCAAAATGGTATCTATTACTCGTTTAGCCTTTGTTCCCTTTGCCCATTTACTATGAGTCCACTTCTCAAAAGCAAACATGGTCCTTAAGTTATGATTTTGCTTATGAATACATTTTAGTGTAAGATATGAAGTGCAAAACCTAGTATTTCCAAGCCTAACAAGCTCCTTGCTTTGTGTACTCTCTAATCATATTCAACACACACCCATGTCTATAGATATATCTAGTCATTTGAATTGCTCTTTCCAAAGTTCTTGTAACTCAGGGAATTTTCCCAGTATCCTTCAACATAAGATCAATAAAATGTGTAGTACATGGAATCCAATACATATTTGGCCTTTTTGCTTCCAACAATTTCCCTACCAGCACATAATTAGATCCATTTTCTGTTATTACTTGGAATACATTAGCCTCCCCAATTTGATCTACAAATGAATCAAGTAATTTAAATGTTTTTGCCCCGGTTTTCGCAATACATTATGCATCACTTGACTTCACAAACATAGTTCGAAAGATTTAAATTGATCTTGTACTAAAAGAGGCCATATATATATATATATATATAAGTCTCATCACATGCACTTTGCATGTACGATGAGGCTCTTTTTTATTTTTTATTTTGGGTTTAGTAATGTCATAATATTTAAAAGTGAGATAAATATTTTTGATCCTATTAGATATACTTTTTTGGGCTTTTTGAAGATGCACAGAGCGCACATGCCTAAGCACACTTTTTTATTTTACTACTAAAAAAAATATGGATCATCAAAATTTATTATTTGATCGTGAAAGAAATGGCATGGACCAAGGTAAATTTAAAATTTATGTGCTTTTTGGTTAACTATCACGGTTATGTACTTTTATAAAGCACAATAAAATTATGTAAAATATTATGTTTAAATTTTCTATAACTAGATTATTATAATATTGACCATTGATAATTATTTTCAATTTACCATATAAAAATTTTAAGAATTGAAATAACATGAGTTTGAACTTACAAACATTATTCAATTGACTTCCATAATAGGTAAAATATAGAAATTTTGATTTATTACTATTTTTTATTTATATGTAACAAGTATTTCTATTAAAAATTAGGAGATATATATTTGAAAATTGTGTGCTTTACTTCAATTAGGTGCGCACTTGCGCTTTGCACCAACCTCCAAGAGGCCTATACACTTAAGTGCACTTGAGGCTTTTGCCAATGTTGTTTACTCCTGCTAAGTTGACAATTATAATATTTTATGTTTTGACTCTTGTAAATGCTTGTTAGTGCATAATCAAGGCCAGGTGTGCAATTATGATGCAGTTAAAGATGAGTTTGCCAATGGTGTAAACTCAAGAAGATGGCATACCACATGATCAAAATTCTTGATTGCAGGCTTCTTAGTTCCGCCTTAAAGTACAACTTAACTTGTTTATTTGAATTGTTGGAGGGAGTGCCGGGGTGTGATGTGGTTGAGGGTCTTGAGACTGTTAATTGTGAATAATGTCTATTAGTTTAATGTATTTTAGCTAGTGTCAGTTCATCTTGTAATAAAGGAGCCAACTTTGGATGAAGAAAATCTACCAAAGTTAGCAACACATTCCTTTGAGTGTGCATTATTTTTTTAAGTCTATATAACTTTTCAATCAAAAGTTTTGTGATAATTATCCTAAAATCTTTGATTTAGCTGCTTCACAAAGTTGTCTTTATGGTTGTAAATGTGCTTCTTCTTAGTTTCTGTGAACTCTATAGTATACTATGATCTGTTAAAGAAGAATGGTAAACACATAAAGAAAGAAGTTGCATGTCCAGTTTAACCCACGGTTGTGGAAAATGCTCCTTTTGCTGGAAAATCCTTACCCTCGCCACCCATCCTAGAGCTTATGAGTTGGGGGAACCAATTCAGGAAGATCAGCGGCAAAAACCTTTTCAAGTGGATATTGCCATATTGGAAGAGAAAATGAAATTAAACCAAAAGATCCTGATGAAAAGAAGCACATTGATAAAGACAACTGAATGCAAATAGTTTATTCAAGCAAAATCTATCCCCATGTGTCTAATTATTTAACACTTCTCAAATTATGTGACAACTAGATTTTTTATTATTATTTTAATTTAATCATTTTTATACTAGAAGGAAGTTCAATTTCTCCTTCAATTGAATATCAAATTATCAATGGGTTTCCCAGTTGTGTTGTCTTTTTAAAATTAAAAAAAAAAAATTTCAAAACAACCAAGTCTTTAAATTCAATTGAAAACCTAATGCTAAAAAGACTTACAGTTTAGTTAGTTGGCATCGCTTGGTTTGTCCAGGACACCTAGATTCAAATCTCCCATCTCTCTTTATAAGTTGCAAGTATTGAATTATAAAATAAATAAATAAATAAATAGAAATCAAGTTCTAGCCATTAGATAATGCATGGATGTATGCAAATGTTGTCACTTATCGCTCCCAATGGGTGGTGTTTTTTTTTCATTATACTTATTGCACACAAATGTACAAACACGTTTTGCACTAAAATCAATTGTTTTGACATTATTGTCACTTGTTACCCCTAATTTTGTCTTCATTCTCATTGAAAGCTTTTATAATAGTTAGTCCTATCCATTGCCTCATATAGATTACCCATAACTAGTTTTCTCTCATTATCAGCAAGGTGAAGAACTCAAACAAGAGGGCCCATAAATTTGAGGATAAAAACTATACTATTCCAAAAAGAAGGCATCAAAATCGTATCTATTACTTGTTTAGCCTTTGCTTCCTTTGCCCATCTACTATGAGCCCACTCCTAAAAAGGTAACATGTTCCTTAAGTTATGCTTTTGCTTATGAATGTAGTTTAGTGTAAGAAATGAAGTGCAAAACCTAGTTTTTCTGAGCCTAATGAGCTCTCTTTGTTTTGTGTAGTCTCTCATCATATTCAATACAACCCCCATGATTGTAGATATACCCAATCATTTGAATGACTCTTTCCAAAGTTCTTGTAACTCAAGCACTTTCCCAATATCCTCCAACATAAGGTCAATACAATGTGCAACACATGGAGTCCAATTTCGTCCTTTTGGCTTCCAATTACTTCCCTACCAACACATAATTAGATCTATTATCCGTCTCTACTTGCACTACATTAGCCTTCCCAATTTGATCGACAAATGATCAAGTAATTGAAACGTTTTTTTCCCCCTAGTTTTCAAAATACATTATGCATTGATTGACTTCACAAATATAGTTCCAGTTGAGCAATTCACCAAAATGTTTATCAAGCTTTGATTGGTTCTACTAGTCCACCCATCAGACATAATAGAGGAACCATGTTTCCCCAAAGATTCCTTGTGATCACTCAATAACTCATTTGTGTAAGCCACCTCTTTATTGAGAATTGAAATACTTTACTCATGGTAAGTAGGAGGTTTCATATTTGGACTGTATTTCCCAATAGCTTCAATTATCCATTTAAAGGAATCTAGGTGAAAACTTGCAACTCTGACTAGTTTACAACTTTACATAACACCTATAATACTAAGATATGGACAGTTGCTATGGAAAATCTATGAATAACCATTTCTTATCTTATATATTGTTGATTTTGAATTAAATTGAAAATTATATATCAAACATGATAAATTTCTGTGTGTATTGTTGCATTGGTCTTCATAGCTTAGCAGTGATTTTCACATTTTCTCATACATAAAATATTATTGCTCCTATATACTAATTATCTTATATTTTTTTTTCTTAAAAAAAAAAAAAAAGTCGTGGTGCTATTCGGTTGCCAAATTTAAAAATACTAGACAATTTTTGGAATTAAAAAAAAAAAAGATAAATATTCAAGACCAGATCATTATGTAAAAATATATATTATTTATTCAATAATAATAAAGTGTAAAAACTTGTTTCTTTATAATTTGAATGAATAATTTATCAAATGAAACTCAACTTGCTATTAAATCCCGCATATAATATATAATTTATTTTGTAATAAATTTCATAGTAATTTTCTTTTCATTGTAATTTTTTAAAAATCTGTTAGAAAAATTATTTTTCTTTCTTGTTGTGAATAGTAATTTTGACAGTATTCAATGCCCAAAATACTCAATTTGTAATTGCATCAGAAACCAAAAAAAGGCAAGCACAAGTACAAACATGTTAGCGTGTGGTTGTGATGAATGATTACACTTATATGGTGCACCTTCACACATACAATAACCTCACTTGCTGGATGGTGTTGCTTCACAAATAATATCAGTTTTGGCAGAGGAAGACTTGTATTTTGGTAAGGTTGTTACTGTAAGGGTTGATGCATGCATTCATAAAGTTATATCTATTCCCAAGAAAAGTGAGTTTGCCATAAATACTAGGACCCTAATTTGTATTCAGGCACAAATTACACAATTTATTCTCTTTGCAGACACAATGTTGTTGTCTATGATCACCACTAATGGTACTGTCATCCACATTAGGGACCAAAACAACCACTATATAAACAAATTGGTACGTTGTTAATATTCTAATCCTTATCAATCATCTATATCAATTTCTTTGTTTTTTAAAAAGATCGTGTGCTTCGGATCTACTAGCATCCTATCAAAATTTTTAGGAAAAAACTAATATGAAATATATTGATTAAAAAAAAAAAAAGGATACACATACATATTTGTCACACATGTATATTAACACTTCCACAGCAACAAACTACCTTGGAGTAGAAATAAAAGAATAATCTTACATGAAGTCCCTGTCCTCTTCTTCCTAAAATTGTCCTTAAATTTCTAAGGATTAGGAAAATATTTTTGTATACTTAGGGTCCGTTTGTTTTGGTGGTAAATGATTTCAGGAAATCATTTACCACCTGACCCATGTGTTTGGAAGGCAAAGGAAATTCTAATTTCCGGAAAATATGCCTCAACTTTGACCAAATTTTCACCTTTGACCCGGAAATGGTTTTACGCTTTTATTTTACCTTCAAACCATGTCCGGGTCTCACACAACAACGCAGAAAAGAAAAGAGAGCCGCTAAGAGAACTTTTGAGTGAGAACGAAGAAACGGAGCGACCCACGAAGAAGAAGAGAGAGCCACGAACCCAGAGCCCAGCTCCGACGACCCACCGCCACTCGCCGTCGACCCACGAAGACCCACGACCCACCGCCACTCGCTGTCGACCCACGTAGACCCACGACCCACCGCCACTCGCCGTCGACCCACGAAGACCCACAACCCACGAAGACCCACAACCCACCGATCTTCGACCCAGACCGAGACCGAGACCGTCGACCCAGACCGAGACCGACGACCCATCGCCTTCGACCTTCGATCGACGAACTATCACGTTCGACCTTCGACTTCGAACCATCGCCTTCGACCTCGACTTCGAACCATCGCCCTCGATCTCGTCGACGACAGTGTTGTTGTTGTTGTTGTTGTTGTTGTTGCCGGAATTTGTTGTTGTTGTTGTTGCCGTCGGAATTTGTTGTTGTTGTTGCCGGAAAATGTGAAAAAATGGTAGGAAAATAGCATTTTCCTAATAAAACCAAACACATGAAAATATTTTTCACAATAATTTTCATAATACAACCAAACACATGAAAATATTTTCCTTTTCCGGAAAATAGCATTTCCGAAAAATAAGTATTTTTCGGGAAATATTTTACGGGAACCAAACGGACCCTAAAATATTTTAGCAGCATAAAGCACAAAAAGTGAAGAAAATAATCATTTCTATTTAAAAAAAAAAAAGTTAAATATGTAAAATAGGCTTTCTGGCCATTTCATTAATTTCTTAAAATTTAAATATTGGACAACATACGACACTTGAATGGCCCATAATCAAATTATCAAATGATTAGAACTCAAACAAATATCTATAATTTTTGGAGGAATTTTCCTTCAACGAACAATGTGGTATAAATCACCACTTAGTGGGTAGGAGGATATCCATGTGAAGGAAAACCTTTTCCATCTCATTATCTAATCTCAATGTTGTGGCTAAGCTTATAGAGAGCAAGAAAGTCAGGTGAGAAGTTTTTTTTTGTATGAAGTGCATATCATCTTGTTTGTGTGCAACAGCTTCTTAAGGTGTTTTTTTGGGGGGGGGGGGGGGGGGGGGGGGTATATCTATTCCCAAGAAAAGTGAGTTTGCCATAAATACTAGGACCCTAATTTGTATTCAGGCACAAATTACACAATTTATTCTCTTTGCAGACACAATGTTGTTGTCTATGATCACCACTAATGGTACTGTCATCCACATTAGGGACCAAAACCAACAAATTGGTACATTGTTAATATTCTAATCCTTATCAATCATTTATATCAATTTCTTTGTTTTTTAAAAAGATCGTGTGCTTCGGATCTACTAGCATCCTATCAAAATTTTTAGGAAAAAACTAATATGAAATATATTGATTAAAAAAAAAAAAGGATACACATACATATTTGTCACACATGTATATTAACACTTCCACAGCAACAAACTACCTTGGAGTAGAAATAAAAGAATAATCTTACATGAAGTCCCTGTCCTCTTCTTCCTAAAATTGTCCTTAAATTTCTAAGGATTAGGAAAATATTTTTGTATACTAAAATATTTTAGCAGCATAAAGCACAAAAAGTGAAGAAAATAATCATTTCTATATTAAAAAAAAAGTTAAATATATAAAATACGCTTTCTGGCCATTTCATTAATTTCTTAAAATTTAAATATTGGACAACATACGACACTTGAATGGCCCATAATCAAATTATCAAATGATTAGAACTCAAACAAATATCTATAATTTTTGGAGGAATTTTCCTTCAACCAACAATGTGGTATAAATCACCACTTAGTGGGTAGGAGGATATCCATGTGAAGGAAAACCTTTTCCATCTCATTATCTAATCTCAATGCTGTGGCTAAGCTTATAGAGAGCAAGAAAGTCAGGTGAGAAGTTTTTTTGTATGAAGTGCATATCATCTTGTTTGTGTGCAACAGCTTCTTAAGGTGTTTTTGGGGGGGGGGAGGGGGGAGAGAGAGAATGTAGATAAGCCATCACCCAGTAATAATAATAATAATAATATGTGAAACTGAGAGAAACTCAAATTAGAATTTCAAATTAGAGTTTCAATTTTGCACAATGTATCATAAATTATTTATTCTTAAAGAATTTTATTTCTTAATTTTAGAATCAAATGTGGAACTATATCATAAATATTCATTCAAATGAGTTATTAAGTACAAAAATCAAACAGTCTAGAATAAATGAATCATAAAAAGAAAAAAGAAAAAGTGCATCACAATAATTATTAAAAAAAAAAATGGATGATTTACATTTTATACCTAATAATATCCTTACAAAATTTTTTAAAGAGTTAACAAATTATAAAAATGACTATCAATAGTATTTAAATTATATATATATATATATGAATTATATTATGCATCTTATTGTATATCTTTAAGTGTATCCATGTATATGTATGAGATTACAAGCTAGTAAAAGATATAAAATAAAATAAAAAAATTTTAAAAAAAATCACAATATGGTAGCAAAATAGACATTTTGCCTGCAAGAAAATTTTTATCTATGATTTACATACGAGGGGCCTTCAATGAAGTTTTATATACAAGATGGTAGCAACATAGACATTCTGCCTAAAACAAACTCGACTCACCCACCAACCGTGGTAAGGTAATAAAGTTTTTCATGCGTCAAGTCGAGGTAAAAGTCACTGTACACAATCCTCTGTCAGTTCAGTGTATTTCCATAAAGGCAGTTATGGTTTGGCTAAAGACTTCAGAGAGTCAATATAACCCATAAACACACATAAAATGAGAGTCTGTTACCGTTAGGAGACAACGGAAAATTCCTGCTGCTGCCTGGGCATCATAACAACCAACTGCAAATTGCCTAGTTGACATAACTTTACTGGATTCTTAAATACTGAGACCTTTGCAACATTATTACCTAACAAAACAACATGTGCAATGCTGAATGATTCTCCCTTTTCCATTGCAAATTGCCACTCTCTCATTGATATATCGAACCAGTCTTTTGTTGGAGATTTAGTTGCTTTAACTTCAATGTACTCTCTGCTATTCTCCTCCCCTACTATAATGTCATAAGGTAACCCAGTTTCACTATCTTCATTAACCCACTTCACTACTGTCCCACCAAATTTCCCAATAATATATTTGAAAGCAATACTCTCACCTAGCCTCCCCGTTTGCATGGCTTGTGCTCCATCAGAGGTACCTAATCTAAGATGATCTCTCATGCTAAAATTAGATGCATCCAACTCAGGGCCATCAGATGTGTGATCTAAATCAACAGGATCGAAGTCAACATCCATAGTAAAATCATTATGACTGGGAGCATGGCCAGACTGACCAGAATAAGTTGAATTGCAAGCATTGCCAGACTGATTTTCCAAATTGTTGCAGTCTGAAAAAACTAAAGCTTTTGAAGCTGCTGCTGAATCATCTTCAATGGTCCAATCATCAACAATTGAGATAGGAACAACATTATCAGTTTGCATGACTATACCTTCAGAATTGTCCTTTCGTGGGCTGCTGCTAAGCTGTGCAGTTGTTGCCTGAGTCTTAAAACCACTTAAACGAGCATGACTAAAACCAGGTGCAGTTTTCCAGTCCGCTGGTGGCCAGTTTGAGTTAGTTCCAGCCTTCTTTTTGGACTTTAAATGACTTCGCTCATCGAGTGTTGTCGAATCAAAAGTTGTTTGGAGTGAGTCATCATTCTTTGTCTGTGAAGGTATGGATGGGAGGGACCAAACAGATTCTTCATTAGAAAGCTTAGGTACCTTTTGGCTATTCAAGATGAAAAATTCTGTTTGCTCCTCAGTTGAACCTGATTCAGCCATGGTTGTGATCATGTGAAGGAAATTTGCCAAGTGTAAATCAGGAGTTCCATCAAATAACAAACGAGACAGCTCCATAAATAGGGCATGAGAATCGGATTCTTGGGTTGTGTACAAAACGTTGTCCTGTAAAAGGCATACGATAAGGATATAAATGTTGGAATGGGACCAAACAGATTCTTCATTAGAAAGCTTAGGTACCTTTTGGCTATTCAAGATGAAAAATTCTGTTTGCTCCTCAGTTGAACCTGATTCAGCCATGGTTGTGATCATGTGAAGGAAATTTGCCAAGTGTAAATCAGGAGTTCCATCAAATAACAAACGAGACAGCTCCATAAATAGGGCATGAGAATCGGATTCTTGGGTTGTGTACAAAACGTTGTCCTGTAAAAGGTGTACGATAAGGATATAAATGTTGGAAGTACCCTCAAATTCTAATAAAGCATACATTGCAAAGTATAGGAGGTTTAATAGTACTCATGTAAGTTTAGTAACCATCAACTAAAAAGAGAGTACTGAGTTAGTGTTGGAGGCTGACAAATTTTAGGGATTTGGAGGCATCAGCCCAAAAAAGGCTTCAACGTGAAAGATGTCTATGGTACAACATAAGTAAGTGTGGTTTTATTTGGAAGCTAAAAGACAATAAAACTTCAGAGAAAGTTTTGTTGAAAAACCTTGATTTTTGTTCAAATGTTACAGAACCATTAGGTGTGATGAAATTTGGGTTGGTTTATTCTGGTGATGGGCTTGGTTGGTATTTGTAAGGGATTGTGAGAGTGTGTAGTTAGACATCATTTATTTTCATTTTAATGATTGTTTCTTTTTTTTTTAAAAACCTAAAATGAACACAAATTATGTGTAAGAATATATAAAATATACCTAAAAATAAATATCAATTTATTGCCGTACCCCCAACATATCGTACTCTAGTTTTTCAAGAAATGGCGTATCCCCTTACCCATACCAATGTCAGTGTTCGTGCAAAATAGGCTGGAACCACTAGATCACCCCCTTTGAACCCCATGTAATTTGCTATATTCAATTACATACCTGAAGTAGGCAACTACATTCAATTTTCTTCTTAGATGCACCACCACAACTTTTTATGACATTCCTGTAGTAAAGCTTTTCAACAACAACTACTTGTAGACGGTTCAAAATATCAAATCCAGACTGCTTGAGTTGAAAATATTTTCCAGGATGTACACTACAGAAGTAGCGTTGAGCATAAGGAAGACTCCAGCCCACTAATGAAGCTTTGAAGCTACAGTCTGCCAGACCATCATATATTGCTTCACGAGTTACAACCTGCACATTATTGCAACAATGAGGAAAGGAAGATGAAGATCGCATTATATATCTCATTTATTGTTTTATCATTATTTTTTCTCTGAAGGGTGAAAAAAAGATGTCTACTCAACAACTCATAGACAACTGTACAAATTGTCATGCTTATTTCAAGCGAAAAAAAGAAATTCTAGCATTTAAAAGAAATTCCATTGTCTGATACAAATCAATAATTCAAAAGAATTGTTATGCAAACACATACTATATCCACATACAATAGCAATCCGTTTTTTCTTATGGGGAGAGAGAGATGTCTGAATCCAAGTAAAGGAAAATATATATCGTTCTCCATTTCCCACACCTGTTCATTCTTTGCTAAGTTATGCTTTGCAAGTAGCTACATCTCAAGTGAAAATGGTGTTACAGGAGCATACAATCATCAAACTCCAACTTTCTAAAAACACATTCTGAAGCAAGTTGAGAGTATGCAACGGAGAAAGGAACGATTCCAGTCCACAAAAACCATGAACTATGCAAAGCAACACGTACTAAAATAGATTGAAATCATAGAAAGAACTTCTAGGACCAAATAACATCACATAAAGATCCAGTACCTTAAAAGCAATCAATAAATGATCAGTAAAAGCTCTACACAGTAAAACGGACAATAATGAAACAGTTCAAAGATTACCCATGTATCTCATGGAGCACCACATAAGATAAAGTTCCTTATACTCTATGTATGCAAGCTTCCTTATGATGTGTTATGAAACAAAAATAAAAAAATTAGAACCATGAACAAATGTAAAAGTAGGCAGAGTACCATATTATTTTATGAGTGCCAAAATGGTTATTAAAATTTTTTTTCAAGGCTTCTTTAGGATCAGCTCAAGTTGAAATTCCAATCATTTGTAGCAGGAATGTTTAGCAGTCCATTCCTTTCAGGTCAACACATTGATAATTAGCTATACTGCCTGACCTACTGGATGAGTTCATGTGGAGTTAAAAACATTGCCAACTCAAGAGCAACATCCCCAGACCAAAGCCTAAACAGAGAGAGAGACCTTACCTCTGACAGAGCAGGAATCCCTATGGTTTGCATGAGCACAGACACTTTTGTTTGAAGTATCTTTTTTTCATCCTCACTAAGTTTGCCGAAGTACAAAAAATAAATCTTATCGAAATGCTTAAATTGCTTTTGTAACTTCAGACTATCACACCAGCACACAAGGCCAAAGAGAGGGTGTAGGGAAACCCACTTGTCTTGTTCAGTTGGAAGTACTGCATAGTCCAATTTCATAAGACGCTCTTTCAAGTAAATGATATCTTCAGGGCTCAGGAGACCAGATTTCAACCCATCACTCCACTTGAGAAATACATGGAAAACCTGGGACATTAAAGAAACATTTAAGTTGCACCACAACAAATTATAATTGCAACTGTGATTTTGTTTCAGATGTGGTTACTTACTGCATTAGCTGTTTGTGAAGGCAAAGCAACAGTAGATAGCTGGAGCAAAATCCGTAGGTAGCTACGGAAAGGAGGGGTCTCATGTACTCTGCAGCTGTAAACGAAAAAGTCACGAAGGCCTGGATATATATTGCTCAGTGTCTTGTTTAAGGGGCAATGAATCACTTCTGTCAAACTGCACTGAGGATTCATCTCCTTAATTTGGTCTAGACAACCAGTTGGATCATGCCAACATATTTCTTCTGGAGACAAAAACATACCAGGTACCACATCCTCATGCCTAGAGCCAGATGCATAGGGAACGAATATGCAAGATCCAGAATGTAATGCCTCTGTGATTTTGTGCGTTGAAGTAGCCATTTTTTTCCAAATGAATGTGTACAAGTTTGACATTTGTGATATGCTGGCATGCAAAGAAAGTTGGTCCCATTTAGTTGGTTGAAAGACTGAAGTATTTTTTATAAGTGAAAGACTCAGACATATAGACTAAACAAATAATAAACGGAAAATAGATATAACAACACTAAGATGTCAGGAAAGTGCACGTATACAGCATATATTAAAAGCAAGTGTTCCATAAGTAGATAATATATCACTGTCACAGGAAGAGGAAAAAGGAAAGTTAGTTAAAAAGGAATAAGAAGAGGAGCAGATGAAGGTATGAGCAAAAGCATGTAAAAATTTCTGGTTCTGGAAAAAAATATAGATGAAAAGCATCTCGATGCAGATATCGATCCATGATACAAGTCTATTAAATTATACAACAATAGCAACATCCAAGTCAGGGGTGGAACCAGGAATTTCTGTTTGGGGGGACTGGGTTGTGATACTAATATTAGTGAAGACAAACCCCACATGCATTCGCAAACACATACATACATATAAAAACCTTAATGTTTTAATATTGAAGTAAGTCATAATTTATAAATATATTGTTCATAAAATTATCAAATTTTACATATATGTTTGCTATTTTTTTTTTAGGAGAATTTGTTATCTTTTTGTTAAATTACCGATTGTCCCAAAAGCTTAAACTGTTAGGAAATTGTAAATTTAATCATTTAACCATAAGTCTAACAGTCTCCCTCACTTGTGGGCCTAAACTTCCCCTTAATAAGTGGTGGCCCCCCTCTCTTCATACTAGTTCTGCCCCTGATCCAAGTCTTAGTCCCAAAAAATTGGGTTTGAGGATATCAATGCTCAACATACTAATCTGGGTTGGTTACATGTATTTTTTTTATGTTATTCAATCCTATCCAAAATATTATTGTCTATCACCTACTTAATTGACGCGTCCTTTTTTAATACTTCTATTAATGTTATTTTAGGTCTTTGTCTACCTTTCTTTCCTTTTCTTGAATTGAATCAACTCGTCTATCAAATTATAAACAAACAAATGTCCAAGAATCATCTGAATTATCTAAATCGCCAAAATAGCCATGCAAGGAATTTCCATCCAACATTGATTACTTACACATGCATTGCCACAGCATGTAGAACACATGAAATCTTGAGAATTACAAAATAACACTATATATATATATATTTCAGAAGCATCGCTAGGGAAAAAAAAAAAAAAACCAGTCAGGTGATGAGCCCCCAAAACAAATTCAGATGAATGCAGAGTATGACTAAAAGAGCAATCTCAAGTATAAAAAGATCGCAGATGATACTATAGGAACATAATCTAAGCATTGATATCAGTTTTAATTGGTCGCACTGAGAAACACACTACCATTTGCTTTTTCTTTTATTTATTTTATTTTTATGAACATTGGCATTATTGCTCTATTACCCTGCATAGAAAATATTATACCACTAACATGCTCAAACGAAAAAAGAAAAAAAGAAAAAAAAGAAGGCATTATTCGTAAAAACACAAGCTATTGACAAATACTTCACATGAAAAAGCAATAGTAAAGCCACAGAATGTATGGATTTTTTATGTGGAAAGAGAAAACTACCAAATATGTATGAACAAATCAATAAAACAGCAGAAAGAAGTAAAGCATTAAAATCCTATGTCATAAAACAAAACAAAAAAAGAATACTAATTAGTTCCTATAGCAAGCAGGAAAGAACATTTACTAAATAAATTATCTCTTTCAGATGACAAATATCAAAAATCTAAAATGGAAAATAAGATGCAGCAATACCTGGCCTTAAAAGGTCTCTGAGAACTTCTCCACACTTTTAGAATTTCCAAAATGTCATNAAGAGGGGCCACCCTCTTTTCTTTTCTGCACCAATCCTTATTTACTACTATATCTTTTTGGGCTTCTCATCATATTAAAGGGGCGGAACACTGTATGTGGCTCAACTGCAGAGCAAGTGATGAAAATGTAGGGCACACCTTAGCTAGGTTGTTTCTTGTAGGAGTGCTAATGAACATTGTTTATAAATAGATAATCATTTAACTTGGATTTGGCTTGCCACCCATTCAAAGAATTATATGGAGAAGCATATATATTTTGTTTCATGTTACAGTATTTAACACAGAGCATGCATATCTTGCAACGTAATATCAAATACACAAAAGACCAGGAGCAACCCTGATGAACTCACTTTCTTCTTGCATACAAATGTGAACTTTGTGATGAAAGTTTATTTCATATAACGTTATGTTCTAACAAAAACTTTATCTGCATCAATATTTCATTTTTTTTTCATCTTTCTTTAATTAAAGGTCTAATCTGTTCTGCATTTTTCATAAAACTAATAATTAACCCAAGAAAAAAAAGAATTCATATTGATTGATGTTGCAAATTCAGGCTCATGCCCTTTCTCAGTCGATGTGCAATTCTTTGGCAAGGAAAGGGAAGAGAAACAAATGAGAGAGAGAGATGCTCCTAAAGCAAGAGCTGTTTGCTCAATATGGCTCCCAATCTCATTGTGCGGAACACCCTTTCTGATAATTGTAGCTACCTTTAATATGTTTTGTATCACATTCTAGTTCTTAAAGTCACAAGGGAAGCAGTCATGAAAATTAAACCAAAAAGCTTCTAAATATATTGCACCCTTAACAATATTTCATGCATAAAAAGAAAATAACTTTGTAAAGAGTATACATGATAATTAGATATACAGCCCATTTAAAAGGAAACAGAATTGAAGAAAGATTACATCAAAGTTAAAACAAGATGAGAAGTTCAAAATGTAATATTCGGTGTATACCATACTAACCTTTGGAACAGCATATGGAGCAGAAGCACCCAGAATTGAACGTACAGCTTCACAATCGTAAAATAAATCTTTGGGATAGTGAAGCTCATCATCCATGCTAGATACTACCCACTGGACATCACAGATGCTGCTCATAAAAGAAGACTTGAAGGGTTTGCTATCTCCGCCAGAGTTAGGATTGCAGTAACCCAACACTTTGTCACTAAAACAACTATCCCATAGTGTATCAAAAATCTCTAACAGATATATACAACTTTGCTGCATGCCATTTTTGGACAATACAGAGATTAAATGGACCAATTCACGGGATTCCCAGTCTTTGGCAATTGATTCAGGGGAAATCAGATCTCTTTCCCACATTAGATTCTTAAAATTGATATGAGATAGATCAGAAACAGTCTTATCAACTTGATTAATTTGCACAAAATCCACAACACCTATTTCCCGGAAAAATTCCCTCCATTTCACCAGTCCACATGAGAGTGATTCAGTAACTGGATACCTCAAATAAGTGGTGTCAACTTCATGCCATTCCATATCTACAACATTAATCAACTTATTCACATTGACTGGATTCCCATATTCTTTACTAAAATGAATTGGCACCTCAACAAGACGTTTAAAGCCCTGATTTGTTAAAATGAAAGCTTTATTTCGTAATTGGGAGATTATGTTCTCCCTTTCAACAAAACAATCAGGGCAGCTAGACTGTAGGTGGATCATTACAAAGCAAACATACTCTGTCATCAAATTTTTGTCCCTATTTGTAATTCTGTCATCAGATACAGCTGGCAAGATGTGCACCTTCACAATTTCATGAGCAGACAACCACTGGACACCAATTCTGTGAAGCATGTTGGTAAGGTTGCCCACTAAACTCACATCCATGGATGAGGTGTCAACGGTTGATGCAGAAAGGAGGGCAGGATTCACAGTTCGAAGTTTAGCAAATAAATTTGGGAAAGCTTCAAGTCCATGCTTGCCATCAAACCCAGTGCTTACTGTATCAGATTGTAACCAGATTGTACCTTCATTCACTGAACTGTATGTACCATCTGAAAGAGGAATAAATGATATTTTTTGAAGGTTCTCTATGAGATCAACTTCTGTATCAGAGTTTAACAAAGTTTTTCTAGATGAATGGAATGACATTGTATAAAGTGCATTTAGCCAAGAAGACAACCAATGCAGGCCCATGGATTTGATGCCATTCTCCACATGACTCAGAGAGCACATAAATTGTAGTAGAATTTTAGGTCCATACTCCTCAATACCCAGTGACCTTGCTAATGAATCCGAAATTTGTATATTTCTATCCAAGAATCCAAGGCCAAGGTGCTCACTAAGCATACTATCAGGAAGAAGAATGCGAGCCTGTTCATTCCAACCTCTTAGAACCTTGCAAGGAGGAGCCCATCTGTCGTTTTCTCCTTCCAAAAGTAAGCAGTTTGTCATACATAATTTAGAAATAATCAACCGGGGAAGACTTGAAAAGAAACCATGAACTTCCCCAACAAGCGGAACAAAGCTCATAAAAGCAGACACAGCCTTTCCTGGATTCTCTCTAAAACATGAAAGAGTGCAAAAGGATCTCTGAGCATCAACAAACAAACCAGGAAACTCAGACAATAACCACTGATTCCAGGGACTATCTCCATCCACTTCCTCTCTAGACGACGGAAGAACAAAATCACCTTGAAGAATAAATTTCAAACCGTAAGTCCTTAAAGGAAGAAATGCAAAAACAGGCCACTGGTCTAGAAGTGGAATGTAATCCCCGTCAATTGATTCCTGCAACGTAAATGCTATAGAGATCTCTGTTGTTTGCACATCACGACGAATGACCTCCGTCCACAACTTCCTTGATGCTACAAACCATGTCATTTTCTCATCTCCATGTGAAACCCTTATGATGCCATTTCCCACAATTTCTTTTTTCATCACGACGAGTGAATCATTGAGCAAGTTTCTAAACTTAATGCACTTAAGCCGGTGAAGAAAAAGCAATAAAGACGGGTGAAGTTCTGAAAACATAGTGATAATGCTGCTCATGACAGTATTGTCCAAAAATCTTGATCTGAAAGGAAGTACAATGCAAGTGTTCCAGCATTGACCATCCAAATGATCAGTGTCACTAGATCCCAGCCTACTAAACAAGTCAATGTCACAAGGAAGTACTATTGTTGGCAAAACAAAACCAATCTGACCCTCACTTATATCAAATTTGACATGAAACCCATTAGAATGAATCTCTGGAGCATCTGTGATCTGTAGAAAGAACACCCAAATTGATGAAAGTTGATTATTTATAGTGTAACCATTAGTTTGATAAAACATTCAGTCAAAAAGTAACTCAGGTTTCTATGTGAGGATACCACATTCAAACTCTATGCCTGGTTTCACACCATAACACTTTTCACCACAATTACAATTTTCTGAAAAAATGTAGAGTTCATTAAACATAGACTTTGACACACTTACTAAAAATGAAAAACATCTGCACACTATTCCAATCATTTTTATAATCTTTGTGGGAGATAGCCTTTAAAGACCTATTTTTGACACACTTACTAAAAATGAAAAACATCTGCACACTATTCCAATCATTTTTATAATCTTTGTGGGAGATAGCCTTTAAAGACCTATTTTAATCATCTTCTTCTAAACTTCACTCAATGTTTCATGTCCACTCCTGGAATATTGAGTCATAAACCGTAAGGAAAAAATTAATTTTAAATAAAAAGATTACATTCCTTGTCAATCACATTTTAACCAACGTAAAACAACCAATAACCACAATAAAGCTTATGAATGCATGTGACAGATGAAAAGAGTCAACGAAAAGATTGATTATATTGGAGATGAGTGTCAACATTAGATTAGATCATCTGCCTCTAAAGCGTCAAATACTAGATTAAATAATCGGCTTCTAAACTTCTTGCAATTGTTAATATTCAATCCTAGAGTTTGAGAAGCATAACCTTTATATCCCACAATAACTTAATAAGACAAACAGTAAGAAAATGCACAAAATAAACAGGGCAAAAGAAGGGATAAGATCCTTTAGGGCATTCTAGAGGATCCTAATCCAAGAGGAAACCCAACCCCACCTCTACCCCCCCCCCCCAAAAAAAAAAAATAATAATAATAAAAATAAACAAAACAAAACCAAAGCTACGTAATAATCCAGTGAGTTGACGGAGCTTGACTAGAAAAGACTCCTTCAAAAGCACGAAAACCTTTAAATAAAACTTATAAGTAAAATAGTGCAGAAACTTTCAAGAAAAGAATACAAGCACCCAAATCAGATAGATATGTATCTCAGAAACTTTGAACAATACTATGATATACAGATGGTTCACTTAGCAACAAATAGCCGAGAAATCAAAGCTTCTATAATTTTAAAACATATGATATCATGATATTTTCAGGATTAAGCCTTAGGTTCAATTAAGTTGAGCTACTTGATTCTATGACTTTCTTTAAAACAAATATTCTCAAGTAAACACAAAATAAATCTTCTAATATTTGGAATATGGTTCCAACTTGTCTTATGTGGTTAATTTGGCAGGAACGTAATAATCGTACTTTTGAAGATATTGTGAGATCTGCAGATCTTTTGAAGCCTATACTAGGTTGGACTTTATTTCTGGGGTAGAATTTGGGGTTTTACACAATGCATTTCCATTTATGATTTCCTCTTTTCTGTTCATAACTCTTCTTGAATTACTTGTATCTGTTTTAAGTTCAGAGTGTTCACCATTGTAAACATAATGTTTATGCAATAAATATTTGATTACCTATCAAAAAAAAAAAGAAAAAAAAAAAAGAGAAAAAAAAAAGAATGATCTCATCTAACAACCCGTTTACTTGGCCAATGCCCACTTTCATTTTTTTCAATAAATTTCTTAGTACTTGTCCCAATAAATAACAAACAAAAAAAATTATGATTATAGTTTTCTTCAAACATACCCGGAAGACTGATTTGAAACCGATGCCCTTCTTCCCTATATACCCAGCATTAGATCCTTTCTTTGTTGAATTTCCAACGTCACAAAGTGCTCTGATGTTTTGAGCAGAAAAGCCTTGCTCATTATTTAGGACAATAATGCCTGAGTCTTGAAGAATGAATGTCAAAGTTGGTTCCACATTTTCCAGATAAATATTATCATCAGCATTTTGAACCTGAAGCAAAATGAACAATAAATAGATTCATTTATTATAAAAAAAGTTATAAAAAAAAATAAAAAATAAAAGCTTCTAAGCAACCTATTTTGTACTTAATACCGATAATCAAATTCATCTTCATAATCAAACCAAAAAAGATTCCATACAATTGGGGTTGCAGTCTGTATCAGGATGTACAATAAACTAAGAATGGTACAGATGACATAATATCAAGTGATAAACTAGATCACAATTCCCATGCCCAACCATCTGGGTTACTATTAGCTTTTCACAAAATCATATAACAGTAAAAGGAATAGCAAGTGGGAATAAAAAACCATAAAACCAGAAGTCACAATGTATATTATCTCAATACAATGTGAAGTAGGGAAATTGTCATTTCCTTGTGTAAGGGACATATTTTTATGTAATTGACATATCCTTTGACAAAATGCACTTTACTTGTATTTGGGTAAATCTAAGTAGGTTCATGATGATCATTACAAGCGGTTACATTGAAGACATGAAGATTACTCAAGAACTGCTCAAGAAAAATGCAATCTACAGGTCTCGATACCTCCTTGATAGAAGCTCAATTTGTCGAGATTCATTAAATCTTGACATATGTCTCGATCTATCGAGCATACGAAATTCAGACTATGGCCAGCAATGTTTTTATTCTAAAAGAATATTTGTTTATGGGTTTGTATAATCCTTATTGGACTAGGAAAGTCCAAGGTTTGTGTATACCTTTTTGGAATAAGAGAGCCTATTGAGCTCCTATTTAAACAAAGTGGAAAAAGAAAAACCTAAACCGAGAGAGCTTCATAAGGTTTTCTTTTTGAAACCATAGCCTCCTCCTACAGAAGAAAGAGTTCTTACTGCGATTCTTGTACACTTTTGGGTTTTGTAACCAAGCAAAGTCTCTCACACCATTATTGAAGATCTTATTGTTGTTTTTATGTGAAGTTGTTGCAAATCAACTACATCAATCAAAGGGTTGCTGTGGAGTTAGTCACGTAGTGAGATTCGTGCAAATGAGTTAGTCATGTACTGGGATCCGTGCATCATTGGTTAGTCACGTATTAGGATTCATGCATTGAACGAAAAGATTGCCGCTATAATATAAATCCAATTGGGTATTGGGGTAAGGGTTCAACTGTAGATTGGTATTTCAGGATAGGCCAAAGGGTGATTGATAATAGTTGATTCTTGGGAATGGTGACCTTAAAATCACCTGGTGGGGTTTTTGCCTTGGTAGTTTTTCCCATTCGTAAACAAATCACCGTGTCAAATTTAATTTCTGCTATATTTAGTTTAGTTGGTGATTTGTTTGTGCTACCACGCTATTGCATGTAATTGAACCTAATTAATTAACTTGGGTAATTAATTAATTTACAAGGGGTCAATACATTTTTTCCCTATCACCTTATACTCAAGGGAAGTGGTTGGTGTGATTTCCCCCATTTTTTATTGTTGATTTTAGCTGAATTATTTTAGTATAATACTGAATAGGTTAATGTCTTTGGAGAGTGAGTTCATCTTATGCAGCGGATCATTGTGCTCTTCTTTGGAAGTACGTTGCTAAATTGGAAAATTTGGGTGAAGGGGGTGGAAACACAAACTTTAGTTGCAGTTATTGTCAATGAATTTTTAAGGGATTCTATTGTCGCATGAAGGCTTATTAACTAAAAAATTAGTAATGTACGAATAAAACCATGTCATAAAGTGTCACCAAAGCATCTTTGCAAGATACAAAGGATGGAAGAAGAGGCAGAACAGAGAAAGAAGCCTAAACAAGTCACATCATCTCCTTGGGAGCCAATTCAGCTCAGAGGCAAGTCCAAGCTTCACAATGTTGGTTCCTGAGAGCATCTAAAAAGTCAAATTGCTAGGATGTAAGTTCTATTCTGGTGACTTTCCATTCCACTTTGCTAGAAACCCATATCATATTAGCTCTTACACCAAATCAGCTAATAATATGATTGTGGGTTTTGCTCCTCTAGGTTACAATGTTTTGAAAATTACTCTTCCAAAAAGAGAGAGCACACAATAAGATTTGTTGCTACCAAGGGGCCTTCAAGTGAAAAAGGGATGGGCATTGTATTTCATGGGCAGACAGATGCACAAAGAAAGCCTCTTACAAATTTTACAGTTGCTTCGGAAGGGAGATCAATTTTCTTAAAAGAAGTTGATGGTACAAAAATGTATAAATAGAGGCATTATTTTAATAGATCGCTTAATCACTAATGTTCTTGCTAAAGTACTTCAAAATGTTTTCCAAGTCATAATTCAGTATGTTGTGAACAAATGAATTGATAGCAGGCTCAAAGTGGTGTTCCTAGAAGATGTAATTTACACATTGACCACTAACTCAGATGGCACTAACTCCTCCCACAAGAATAAGTAAAAGGTGAAGTTATGGCAGGGTTCAAAACTCAATAGGTTCACGTGTGTAACCAATTTAAAATAAATAAAAAAGGCATAAGCCCATGTTAACTAGGATTTTTTTTTCTAATGCACTTAATGGCCAGGTTTGGTTTTGGTGAAAAGTGGAGGAAATGGATTTGGTTTTGTGTTTCACAATTCATTTGCCAGATTCTTTGGAGGTTCAAAGAACATTGAGACAAAGGAATACTTTATCTTCTCTCCTCTTCATATTGGTTATGGAGCTTTTTAGCATAATACTACACTAAAACATTGGCGTTGGCTATTTAACTAGCTTTTAGGTTGAGGGAGGAGAGGTAAAGGTGATCAACCATTTGGAATCCGCTGATGATTCAATCCTTTCAAAATCTGAATGAACTTGGCTTTGTTCAATATTTACTCCTTTGTTTCAAGGTGGTATCAGGATAAAGGTGATGCATCCATGGAAGATGGAATTGCTTTTATTTTGGAAATCCCCCTATTCAATTTTTTTTTTTTTTTTTTTTTTTCAAAATCTGAATGAACTTGGCTTTGTTCAATATTTACTCCTTTGTTTCAAGGTGGTATCAGGATAAAGGTGATGCATCCATGGAAGATGGAATTGCTTTTATTTTGGAAATCCCCCTATTCAATTTTTTTTTTTTTTTTGATATGTAAATAAAAATTTCTTTAAAATAAGAGTGCAATCCCAATAAAAATTTTCCCCTATTTAAGAATAATTTTATTAGGTCCACATGTGAATATGAGTCTTTTCAGGTAAAAAGAGTTTTTTATATTTTATTAGTTATAGGAAATTTTATATGGAAAAAATTTACCTTGAAACCAATTTGGAGAAAACTTCCTCCAACCCACTATGTGGTAATTAAAGAAACGACTTACCTGTACTTTTAGTCACAAGACTTTTTAAATGAGTCATGTAACTTGTTTAAATTATACACATAGATAGTTTATAAATAGCGACTTAGTGGTTTGGAGGAGATTCCAACCTTGTCCATTATATGGTCATGAGCAATCTACAATTTCTACAATCCTACATATTAAGGGTATTTTTGTAATTTAGTTAGGTCTAGAATCTTCTATGATATCCTAAGTAAATTA
Organism: Quercus suber; assembly: GCF_002906115.3. Lineage (NCBI taxonomy): Eukaryota > Viridiplantae > Streptophyta > Magnoliopsida > Fagales > Fagaceae > Quercus > Quercus suber. The sequence continues at coordinate 539,401 of NW_027069519.1, forward strand.
GGTTTTGTTTTCTTTGGGTCCAAGTCTGTTTTTTTCTAGGTTTTAGTTTTCTAGTCAAACTAGGAGTCCAGATACTTTCTTCTACCAAATAGCCACCAAATAACTCATCAAACCACTTCTAAATCCTAACACAACCCCATAAATCATTCCCCAACAACTCTAGATCCTATTTCCACAAATCCTCATAAATCTTAACCCACCACAACTACACGTAGACAAATTCCCCCAATTTGTCTTACATCAGAAGGTCAATTTAAGCAAATGTGATTTGGTACCAATCATAGATGCATACACATTTATTGTATTCTAACTTCCCTTCTAGCAAAGTTGAGGATAGAATATATTGAAGTTCAGCTAGGTTTGAAAAATTAGTGGTCCATCTTATGTGGCATTTCAAGGGTTGATTGTTGTGAAATTTCCTTGGAATAGTATTGGATGACTGCTTTAGATTGAGTAAAATCTACACCTTTCTTTCATTTTTTTTTAGATCGTTAGTTTTAGGATTTTAATTCTTTAGGGAGTAGGTCCAGGACAGTCCCTATTTGAGTTTTACTTCTTTCTTTAATAAGATTACTCCATCAACATCACCAATTAAGATTAGTTTTCAAGAATGGTGATGTTGATGAAGGAGATATTGATGAAATAGTCTTAACATCAGTGTGTTCCTATATTTGTGTATCTTAGTTGTTATAGATGGAAGGAAAGAAAACACCAGTGGTAGGAGAGTAAGAATATCAAAAAAGTATGACAACAGTAAACAAAGTTCTTTCAACCAGCATGATAATACAACCGATATTTAAACTACATGATAATACAACTGATATTTAAAACTGTGAAAGTAAAGTCCTTATGGAACATAAGATGCATTGAAAAATCAACTTCACAAAACAATATTGGTTCATGATGTTATTCACATGTGAAGTTGCAGTACACTACACTCGCAATGAAAGAGACAAAGAAGATGATCTTACCAGCTCAAGAAGAAAATGTGAATCCTGAGAATATAATTCTTGTGAAAGACAATGAAGTGCTCTCCCTAGGCGAGCATGTTGTTTCTTTAACATGCTAATTTCAGTGTTTGAAAGGCTTGGATCAAGGCCAAATTCATCCCGCCTGATAGATTCAATGACCAGGGCTGCATTCTTATCTTCATTAAGTTCAGTTAAAAGTTTCAAGTGACCACTGCTAATTCTATCATCAAAAACTTCTACCCCAGTGATTGATTGACAAATGCCAGTAAGTTCTTCATTCTGCCCATCTGTCATGCGAGGTACATTCAATTTTACTTTGGAAGTGGATAACTTACCTGGCAAATCTTGAATATTCTTGGAGCCATTGCTTTTCTCAGGCCCAGCGGATTCCAAGCATGAAGTTCCAGATGGGAAAAAATCAGTAATATCAGCGGAACAAAATGCATGGTAATCATTGATCCACTCCACTATACCAAGAGACAATCCAACTTCATGAAGCATGACACGCTCTTCCCTTTTGTTGCATTCACACAAAATGACTGAATTAGCATCTTTGATGACAGATCGCATTCCAGAAAGCAAAACATCAGCAGCAAAACCACAAAACTCTGTAGGTAAATAGCCAAGACAATCAAGGAAAAATCTTGATACAACAGGCACTGCTTTATTCATTTTGCATAAACTTTTGTGTAACTCACTACTAAAACTACCAGTAGCAGCCTCATCAACAATTTTCTGCCTATATAAGGTGTTTCCTTGCAAGAGAGAGCCTTGAGTGTCATTTACTTCTCCACTCTCAAGAGAATTCTTCAAAATGACTTCAAATGCATGACGTGCATGACATTTTAAAAGGGACAAGGGAACATATTTTTCTCCCCCAACTAATGAGAACAAAGATAACAGCTGCACAGCTGTTTGAAAAGGAGATCCTTGAAGTGCAGCTTCCAAGAATGAGTCCACAGTAGCCGAATGATCAATGCGCATGACTTTGCCATCCTTAGTCACTAAACACAATAATTCTTTCGTGTTGACTTCATTTAACAACCATGGTAGAAGAGGACCGAGTGAGGGAGCAAAGATCAGGTCCCAATGTGCCCATGTGTTTAGATCTGACATCAGCGGTGCCCTATGTAAGGCCTCAATTGCATCCTTGGATGTAAGAGATCCCAAGGCTCCTGCTTTCTGGCTGACATCGATTCTCACCTTGGTGGTTTCTAATAATTCACTTCCATTATGGGCTGTTGAGTCTCCAACATAACACATTTCAAATAATGTTACAGAAAATAGGACTCCTTTAGAACTTACATTGTTCTTATGCTTCTCCAAAATATCTAGGAAGTCTGACACACAACCATGTTCCGAAATTTTGAAACTGATCAATGGGAATTGCCTCATAAGCAGTGAAGAAATCATCTGTTTGGTCTCTATTTCTTTCTCCCCTATGCAGCCATTCAGAGCTTGTGATACTAAAACAACCAGCTGATGCTGAAGCATGCAAACCTTGAAAGGGGATTTTTCACATATGTCACCTGTTAAGAACTTGTGTATTTCATCAGGTAGCAGGGAGGCATGTTTTTCTAGAAACATTAAAAACTCCCCAAAACCGAGCGATTTAAATGTATTGACACAAAATTGCTCCGCTAGCCAAAACTCACAATCACAGAGCTTCCGTAAGATGTTAATTCTCTTTTCTAGAACTGATTGACCATAACTATGGATTCCATGGAAATACATTGCAACTTTCCTGATAATGTCCTCAACAGAAACACCTGTGAGATCAATTGGTAGTTACACATCACAATTAAAGTGAACAAATTTGTAGGGAAATAATATTAGGAATGATGGGATAATAAGGAGGGAAACTTAAAAAAGTGTCACAACATATTGACACCTTCCCCAATTCACTTTTTTTCTTATATAAGTTTTGACTCCAATGGGGAGGAAAGGTAGATTGAAACTAGTGATCACCACTTCATAAGGTGAGGTCCCCAAATGATTGTGCTATCAATTTGGGTTCCCCAATTCACTTATCAAGTAAATCACACCAAATTATGCCCAGCCAGCCAAATGAAAACACACCTTTTCCATTAACAAATATCAAAGCCCACTTGTCCAAAAACAAAAAACAAATATCAAAGTCTCACATAATCTCCCTAGAATTCCAAGGCTTTTTATATTAAAGTTGTGGCATTATGACGAGAGTCTAGTGAGCTAAATTTTACAAATTTCAGCAAGATTTAGAAACCAAGATAATGTCAAAATGCTTAGCCAAGTCATAGTGCCCATAACATTTAACTCTTGGTGGTTCTCTTCTTTTTTCTTTAGGTTGAGATGGGGGAGGATTTAATAAAAATAAAAAAGACAGATAACACAAGTCTATTGGTGCATCCTATTTTAAGAAGAAAAGCCTATTTGCCAACCATAACTGAACTATTATCAGCAAAGCCTAATTTAAGAAGCAAACACTACTCACTCTGTGTAAGCTCAACACTATGCTCAGGTGCATCCTTAACACTTGGTTCAACATCTATGATCTCATATTCAGATTGGTTTTGCATATGTGAGCTGGTTAATTCCTGTTGATCAATGGCTAGGATGGTATCAAATATGCTGTCCCACATTCCAGATTTGGTAGATATTACCTGCAATATATAAAAAGCAACTTATATCATAATGTATGATCTAATATAAATGCATCACAACAAGGATTGCAGAGGTGAGTTACTATTTATATGCAAATATAAAACATAAACAACAATTAAAAAATGAGGACACTCGAACAAACAGAAGATACAAGAAACAGCACCTATACCATCTGAAGTAACTTATAAGATTATTTTAAATAACAAAAAAAGAAATGTAAAGTCCTAGTCAAACAATAACCTTCATTTAGATAGAAGTGCTAATATTTAGATGGCCTGGATAACTAGACATAAGTCATAGAAAATACAGCATTGTCCTTTACAAGCAGGTCTCCGGAAGGAGCACTCCATATTTTTACAACACCATGCAACTAGAGTCACTAATGGTAATTATACACTTACTGCATGTGAATATTCATCAAACCTCTAGATCCCACACCTATGCCCAATCTTGTACCTCCTACTTGGAACCTCAATGAGTATTGCCACTTCCATAAAAAATTTGGCCATAAAACTGACAATTGTTTCCGCCTCAAACATGAATACAAGACCTCATAGACAATGGAACTCTCCCAAATCCCAACATCATTACCAAGCCAAACATTAGGAAGAACCCCTTGCCTGATTATCACCAAGCTCCTCCTCCATATCAGAATTGGGTGCAAATAGATGAGATTGAATGGGATTCTTCAAAGTTGATAGTAACTATAGAGGTTAATGCGGTAGAAGTCCAAGGGATATGGGATGAATTAAGGACATTACAGTAGATAATGATTAGTTACCACTTACCACTGCAGTGAAATAAGATCCAATCATCACTGAGTCTTGCTCCCAAATTTTTGAGGTTGATCTCATTTCAAATCATCAATGTTGTTACAATTTGGCTTAACCATATTCTAATGATTCTGAAATGAGAGACTCAGGATTGAACCCATGATCCCACCCTTCACCCCTTATTCATGGGCAAAGGAGATACTAACTGGTCCACAGATCATTGGCCTCAGCAATTATAAACTTACATATCAAGGAAAACTAGTAGAATTCAACACCAAAACTGTAAAAATTAGGTGGAAAAAGAAAAGGGTAGAAAAGATGATGCAGGGAGCACAAAATTGATTTAAGATTTTGTCTCTAAATTTGAAATTATTTTTGAATTTGAATTTTGAAATTAGTTTTTAAAGTTGAGGGTTTTAAGGAATTTGATTAGGCATTTCCCATATTGATATAATCCCTAAAACCTATTTAATTGATACTGCTGTAATGAGGAAGGACAGTTGCATTTGAATAAGAATTAATTATAATGAGTTGAGAATATGTCTCCTCCTTTGTTTGGTGGTGATATCAAACACCCTTAGGTGGTGAAGCCTAGGGTTTGGAGGCAAATTCTAGGTGGTGAATCTTAGGATTTATTATGTTTTTCGTTTTATTCCTCTTTTATTTCCTATTTCCTATTTGTGTTCTACATCAATAGGGAACGTAGAAGCAGAAGAAACAGCAAGCCAAGGAAAATAGGTTACAAAGAAGAATATAAAAGAACACAAAGGTACAATAACTCCATTCAGCCCAAGACAAGTCATTAAACAAGAATTCTTTTATTATGAAACTCAGGAAAACCTTATCTGTAGTAATTAGAGAAATTTTTATCAATAAAGGCAAGAAATTAATAATGACTTACAAAACAACATGCCAAAACCTAAGTTACTGAGTTTTAACCAATACATTTGAAACGGGTCAGCACAACTGGTGAGAGATAACTCTTACTAAGTTCAAAATCCTGCCCAATGAGCACAGAGATAAGAAATGTCTATAATCATATTATTATTATTATTATTATAGCTGTCAGAACCAGGATCTTTAAAAGAACTGAATACTGAGGTTGTGATTATCAGATTGTAAGATCATTGTTCAAAAGAATAGTTATAAGATAGAAGAGTCATACTATACACCTTAAGGATAGTGGTTGTATAGTAAATCATTCATCCAAGTTATATGTTTTAAGATCAAGCAATTAATTTTGATGATTCATATCTTTTTTAGCATAAAATATAAAAAAGCGCACCAAGGCGTGCTCTCTTCAAAAAGTGCACTTCATTAAATGAGCTTTTTTTTGGCCAAGTGAAGCACTCAGACCTTGGGGCTTCAAGCTTTGAGCTTTAAGCACACCTTAAGTTTGCTTTTAACAACACTCAGCTGTACATGATCTGCTTCTGCCACTTTACTAAAAGTTTTTTTTTTTTCATTGTTCAATTTCAATTATATATATATATATATATTTCAATTATATTATTGAAATATTTTCATTATTTTACATATGATTTTTTATCAATCAATGCAGGGGCATAGTTCTAGTTTTTATTAATAGAAAAAACCTTACATGGGAATATAAAATTGGACTTAGATTAAATTAGTCTAACAAGAAACCAGATTCCCAAACACAAAGCAGAAAATAGGAGTCAGCTAAAATTCTTCATGATAAGATTATATTATTCAGTTATTACATGTAATAAAGGCTAACACTAAAATTCAACACAATCAACTTACAGCAGTATTTATTAATCCATCAAATGGAAAATTTGAAAACACCGATTTGATTTTCTTCATTCGTCGATTTTTCATGTTATAAAATTGAAGCATCCTCTCAATTACCTACAAGTATTAGGAGATGTCAGCTGAGAATCATATCCCATTTCTGTAAGCACAATAAACAAGAACCAAATAGACCAGCCCCTGATTAGAAACATAGCATTACAACAAGAAATAGGACTGAAGGCATAATTCAAAATCAAAGTGCAAGTTTTTCAAACAGAAAAGAGAGAGAGAAAGAGAAGTTTGGTATATTTCTTCTTTACAACAAAGATGCAGAAGGCAATCTTGAATATTTATAAAGCCAACATGATAGACACTAACAGATCCTACACTTTAGAAAATTCTAATTATAAGGTAATTCAGTGATTTTGCAATTTTATCAGTAGTTACTTATATAGTAATGAGTCTAGTTTCATTTTATTGTTGCTAGATTGACTTTTGCTAGTTGGATTTTGAGTCTTGTTTAGTCACTTCCTTTTCTTAGTAGAAGTTTTAATGTTTTCTATGTTATGTAAAGAATTCAAGCTCCAGTAAACGGGTGCCCTTAGGTCATTTGTTAATGGACCATTTTAAGAAAGTTTTGATATCACTTTTATGGAAAATATAAAAAACTGTTAAAAAAATAAGTTACTTTTTTCCTTTCCCATAAAAATTTTCTAACCTAAACCAAAATTCGTTAACTTTTTCCCAAGAATTTATTACTGAATAAGCAAACTTTGTGGCCCTGTAAACAATTAGAGAGAGACCTTATATTAACAAAATTCAGCACATTATGCTTCCCTATAATCATGAAACTCCACTAAATTTCTTCTCAGTGAGTTGCTAAGAGCCTTAGAGCTCAATTGGTGCTTCTTGTTGTTTCAACGGAGATGTCCAATGTTCAAATTCCCCTTCCACCAACTATTGAATTATCCAAAAAAAATATTTTTCTAGGTGACTCTAGAAGAACTAGTAAGACTCTGCCTAATTATCTCATTCTTCTTGAATTTTTTTCATTAATTTTCTGAAACAAAACCAGACCTCTTTCAAGCCAAAACCATCAGCACAACTTATCATCAATGAGCATCAACAACCCAAAATTCAAATTTACCATTCTAGTATGTTTACTGCCCCTGGACCACTGTTTGTTTGTTTTCTTGTCAAATTTCAACTCCAAAACTTCCATAAGTCTCAGATCTAAAAATCTAAAATATTGAGTCTATACCCCAATCAAAATCAAAACACTACATCAAACTATAATTGTCTCTCCATATCTTGCATATTTTTTGGGCAGACCCTAGAAAAGAATGACAACCAGTTTTCCTTGCAAATTCATTTCTTTTCTCACCCCATCAATAAACCAAATTTTTGAAAATGGATTTTTTTTTTAATTTAAAAAAAAAAAAAAAAAAAAAACTCCTTTTCTTTTCTCTTGCAGTGAATCAAACATAATGTAATGCAAATCATCAAGAAGAGAAAAGAACACTAAAAGAATAGCGTTAAAAACTATCTTTTTCTTTCCTCACTGTTTCCATTATTTCCTTCACAACCAACCCCTATTGTTAGAGCTTTTAGGCAACTGTTTCATAAGAAAAGTTTGGGCATCAATAGATATTTTGAAATCCATAAATAACTTGATAATTTGTTACTTTGAACAAGTCAGCACTGCAGAACATAGAAAACTATGCATTTCACTTAACAGTCCCTAAATTTCATATATGCTCCTAAACTTCTGCAACATCAAGTGATCACAACAATCCAAACATTTAATAGAGACCTGCAATAATCACAAAAGATAGACCAAGGTTGAAGAAAAAAAAAATCTGTTCAATTTCACAATACAAGTTTTCATGGCAAGTGCTTGCTTTTTCTCATAATTCTTTTTTTTTTTTTTTTTTTTTAAGTAATAGAAATAATAATAACAGGCCTTGAAAAAGTATAAAGGAGAAGTACGCATTCTCCTTCAAAAAAATTACAATCCAAAATATTGAAGAGCAACAAAATCTTAAAATAAATGACAATGGAGAATGCTGTGACAATAAGCAAAATTGGCAATTCCTTTCCTGAAATAGTGGGATGGAGGGTGAGGTAGTGCATCTATAACTTACCAATAAAAAAATAAAAAATAAAAACAATGGAGGCTGCCAAAGGTCCTAATCCAATCATACAATGGTCTTAAAACATAGATTCAGTATGTGTTTTTTAGGATGACTTATTTCTTATTTGGCTAGGCATAACATTTTAAAACCTCAATTATTTTTAAGTACAATTATTTTTACTAACTTGTTTTTTCAATCAAATAAAACCCAATGAATTTTTTATATATATAAAGAAGAGAATTTTATTGAGAAAAGACTACTTCATGAGCAAAGGACATGAAGAAGCCTAAAGAATTACAAAATAGAATTATGTACAAAAAGACAATGAGTCTAAAAACATCGCAATCGAATCACAATGTGTAAGGGCTCAAGACCAATCAAATAGAGAGCTAGAAAAAGTTGCTAGGAACTGAATCCCCATACACTCCACATCTTCAAATGTTTGCTGATTACATTCCCTCCAAATTGACCACATCAAACACAAACGAAACATACTCCAAATCACCAATGAATGATTACCCACCCAATTCTTCCAACTAAACATGACATCCATCACCTTACCTAGTAGGACCTAATGGGTCCCAAAGCATCTAAAAACAAAACTCTACAAATTATATGCAACGGTACAATGACTTAAAAGGTGGTCCACCATCTCCCCACTACACCGGCACATGAAACACCATTCTACTAAGTGTAGCCTCTCTTGATGATGTTATCACAAGTAAGAATGAATTTAAGCAATCCCAAATGCAAATGGACACTTAACCCATTTCAAATTATACTCAACTCAATCGAAGATGTGGTTATTCTTCTATTTCCAAAACATCCAGATAAGGAAAAATTTATAAACCTTGAGAACTATTGTGAAATCATTTTAAAGAATTGAATTTACGCACATATTCTTTATATAAACCATACAAAGCAAAATTATATTTCAACATCAGATAAACAATATAAAGCAGCGAATAGGCATGAAGCAGAATTTATAACAAGAATTAACATACCTTATCAGGCACAGTATGGTCCTGACATGCCTTCTTCCAATTCTTAATGAATTTCTTTATAGATTGATTATCAATTGCAAGATCAGCTTCATTAAAATTTCTTTTCTTTTCTTTTCTATTTTTCTTTTCCCTTTTATCTTTCTTTTTTATATTTTCAGATGATCCAGAGGGTCCAGGCATGGTGGAACATGGATGTTGATAACAACTCTCATTGTGCCTTGGGCTGCCACTAGCAGGAGCAGGGTACTCCCACGCGTCATCGTCCCACCCAAGCCTTGTCATCTCTTCAATTTCAGCCGGGTGAGGATAGCTAGTCACTTGGTCAGAACTTGCAACATTTTGTGATGGCGAGTTAGCATTGTTGGGATCATCATCAATTTCATCGTCACTGGAGCTTGACGAGACAAATCTGATGCGCTTGCCACGAAAATCCTTCTGTGCAGAGGAGATTGATTCGATACGCTGAGAAATAGAAGTAGCATCTGCAGGTCTCTTTATAATGGCAGTCTGTGCGTTCATGGCTTTTCGGACAGCAGAAATATGCATCCCCAAGTTTTGAATTCGTAAGCAAAGTTCTTCCTTGCTGGCAACAGAACGCCTCTTAGCAATAAAATCCAAAAACTCTTCAACTTGAATATTGTCAATGTAATAACTCTTATGCTTCTTCTTCCTATCCAAAAACTCTTCAGCTTGAACATTATTATTCTTCTTCTTCATCCTATACACGAACTTCCAAAGGAAACTAATTACCTCCTCACCGGTTATCTTAAAAACTTCAGTGGCAACAGGTTTGAGTGAAAAATAATGCAAGGCAAGTGGGTGTCGCACCAAAGGCCCCAATTCGAGCTCTTCGAAGCTATCTACGCCCTCATTCTTACAGATTGCTACTTCCAAATCATACAATGAGGTAATTCTTTGGACCCCAACAAAGCAATGGATAAATGCGTTTATCTAATTTAAACCAAACAACAAAAATAAGGACTTATTATAGGATCAAAATAGAATTAGAATTAGAACTACAGAGTAATAGTAATAGTAACAGTAATAGTACCTTCCCTTCAATAAGCATAAGGCGGTGAAGACTGGGGACCTCCTGCATTGGAAAGCCAAGAGAATTCCAAGAGTCGAGGTTGAGGATGAGCAGTGCAACCTGAGACACTTTCCTTGCCGTCACGCTCTCTCCCGCAGCGATTATATTGCGTCTGGCGTTTGCGACGGCAGAGTCGATCTTCTCCATGATCCGAGTTAGTAGCTTTGTTTTGTTTTTTTGAAGTGAGGAGTTGTTGTTGAAGGAAAGTTAAGGCAGCAGGGAGGGTTTTGGGAGGCCAAAACTGGGATTTTAAAAAGTGTTACCGGAGGAGGCTGTTGCTGCTGTGAAACTTAGCCGCCGCCGCCGCCACCGGAGAGGTGGAAGGCAGAATGGTGTCTGTACATAGCAGGTGGTAAAGTTGTGCAAGAAAGATCTGAATGAAGACCAAGACTCCAAGTACAGGAAGGGAGGGAGACTTATTAAATTTTGAGTTTAAATAGCGTCAGTACTTAGTGGTAGACTATTGTCTCGTTGATAAGTGGGTCTGGTGGGGTCCCTTCGGAGACATCGGATATAAAAAGGGCAGGTGCGTCTGGTGGGTGTGGGTCAAACCTGTCAGTGAGACAATGGTCTGACGTCTTGCTCATGAGAATAACGAAGAAACAATAACGGGTACACAGAGTTCTGGAAAGTAAGAAGTATACTTTTCCTATGACGCACTCTTGCCACGTCAGCATCGCTTTTGGTAGGAGACCAGCCAATAAAAAATAGAACATCGTACCAAGTATCAACTTTTAAAAGGACAATAAAAGAAAGAAAATTCGTTGCAATTGGAAGATGTTTGCTACTTTAGCATCCGTTAAGAAAACGAGAAAAGCAAAACCCTCCAAGAAAGCAAACCAGCACGCGTAATAAGAAGGCAATGCGTATAAGCAAAAGCAAAAGCAAAAGCAATTTGTACCACAAAAAAAAGAAAGAAAAGAAAGCAGAAGCACAAGTAATAATTCTTCTCTCTTTGCGGAAATTTTGGTTTCACTTTCACGCTATCAACTTTCTTTCTACCCTTGTCTTTATTCTTCTTCTGGTCTACTGATTATCAACTTTAGTATTGAGCCCACGACACTGTTTTTAGTCTTCAAAAACGACACTGTTCTTAGTCTTAAAATTGGGTCCACGCAGGAATGTTCTCTGATCCGTCATTTCTATAGCTCTGCTATGGGTTCCAGTTAGTTCAACTGATAAAGTCTATAATTGTTGTATAAGAGATTTAGGTCCCCGCTTATACCAAAAACTGATTGATATTTTAGTTTAATAATAAAAAACTATCATCAGAAACAGATACCATAAATTAAAACTCTTTTAAAAAAAACAAAAACAAAAAACCTCTACAGCTTTGCTTTGCATATTAGCATCTAAAATTTGCATTCACAAATTAAAATCAACATGAATTTTGGTCCCTCTTTGTTCTCTATGTGGCAAGTTATAAAATTTAATAATAAAACATTATAAAAAAAATGATTGTATTTAATTGATACTAAAAATTATCAAAATAATTATTGTACTTGTGGGGGGACATGTGTCAGGACCATCTCAGAGGTGGCCTGAGGATGTTGGACGGTCCACATTGGAAGCATGACCTTGGCCCAAGAACGAACGGGTTGTGGAAGGCCCAATGCTCTGAGCCCATGACCCCTAACTAGGTGCTAATACACATTTGAGGAACTGAATTGGCATCGGGCACAAGTTACAAAGTAATCCAACACAGTCAAATTGATGGAGCCCGCCGTTGATCTCAAATTTGATAAGGGGGAACAGTGCCATAGATTCACAAGGCCACTATGATCCTTGATTTGGTGGGTCCCACACATGTGTGAGGGATTCCATCATGATGAAGGTCCCACTAACAAGAGGGTATAAAAGGGAGAAGAGGTAAGAGAAGGGAACACGAGAAAACGAGAGGTTTATATTGGGAAATGAAGATTTATCTCGAGGTGAGGGATATCAAATGTAGTCCGAGGATCATGTCCTTGGCCTAAGCTTAAAGTCAAAAGTGATAATCTGCCTTAAAGGCCCGGCTTATTGTAGCCAGCAGCTACTCTTGGGACCTCCCATCATAGGCCAAAAATTGTCCCCATAAAACAAATAAATTAAGGGTCCAAGCCCAATCTTACGGATTTTCGGGTTTGAGGGCCACAGTACCCATTGTAATATTATTTGTCAAGTGAGGCAAATGCAAAAGAAAAAGAAATGATGCTAAAGATGCAGCGCAAAAAGTGTTTTGTAAAATTTATTATAAAACTTCCATTATTATATATAGGATATATATGTATAGACATTGTTTTTGGTTTTTGATTCGTCATTGGTTTCATTGTTTAGATATAAAGTTATAAACATCTCAATTAAAATAGATGAATATGTAAACGTAAAATTATTTGTAAAGTTAAAACCGTCTAAAATGAATGTGTAAAGTTAATCTATTTATATATTTTTTGAATAAAAAATTAGGAATAAAAATAAATAAATAAAGAATTATTATGTAGGTAATGACGTGATGGATGAGGTGGAGTAACAAGAACTTGGCAACAATAAATGATATGACTTCAGCTTTTAGATACACATCCCAAACACATATAGTCAATCACATCCTTTACAAAACCACAAGTTCAAAATGTCTAACATTAACATCAAAATCATAATTGCAATTGTCAATCAATATAAAATGCAATCTCTTCTTCCTTGGTTGTAGTTGACTCATACATGTTAGGATTAGATGAGACAACAATGTTGGAGCATGGTAGGTGTTGTTGAAATATTGAAAGTAAATAACATCGTTTTTGGTCCGTGTGTATTTGTTATGGGATGGCTTGAAGGGCCATAGGTAAGTATATATAAAAGAGTAAAAAGGCAAGAGGTAAAAATGGTGAATTGAATTGGAAAGTGTTTTGTGTATATGTGTGAGAGAGGAAAAGTCTTAAAAAATGAGCTTTCCAGGTCTCTAATTCAGTGTGCAAAAGGCCTAAGTGTCTGGGAGCTGAGCATATCCAAAGTCCAAACACACCAAAATTCCAAATGATTTCATTCCAATTTATATGCTTCTAAACACAAGGCAACACTTTGAAAATTTTGAGTTTTGCTACTCATGTCAGGTTCAGATGAAACCACAGTTTTGTGCATTCCAATTGACATGATAAAATTTACCCTAATTATGATAATATGGCTTTATAAATCACCTATTATAATTGCATAATGAATATGATACTATGCATCATTAAGTGCTAATAATTCTGACTACTAGAATTTATTGCAAATAATGCTTGATATTTAAGAGTATAATTTGTTACTCAAAGAACAGCAACATTCAAATCTATTTATTTCATAAAAGCACACCCCTGTTACAAAATTTAAGAGAGAGCAAGCACAAACCTTTTAGATGTAACACCAACAGTCCACATATATTTGATTATCAAAAAAACAGAGTCCACATATATTTTTAGACAAATGTGAGAGAAAATATGGACAAACTCTCCAACATTTTTCCTGAAAGCTATGTCGCAGGTCTGTTTGGTATCAAGTCCGAAATTGTTTTTCAAAAAGTGATCAATTACTTCTCTCCTAGTGGCCAAATTAGCTTCTCCATCCAGCAAGACAGACAGGAACTCCCGGAGGCCAGCAAGCAAACCATCATCAGGCCTTTTTACAAGAAGAAATCTATTGCTAGTTTGTCTTCCCTGTAATTTTTCCAGACCTCCCAGTAACTTTCTACTGTCAATTTGGCTTCCCTCTAATGTTCTCTGACCTCCCAGTAACTCCACAACACATACAGCAGAAAATCTTGTCACTGTTTGACCATTAACCCCTTAAGTGGGAAATCTGAAACCAATACCAAGCTATCATGTCTAAAGATTGAGAGTGCAAGACAGTGTCCAGATGCAGGACATGAAGAGCAGCTTGGGTTCAATGAAGTGCATACAGTTGCACCAAGCTCCATGAGAGCCTGATTGAAGTCTCCAGATCGGATAGGATCAACTAGCTCGGCTGCTAGTTTCCTATCACCACACCACATAAATAAAACCAGAAAAAGATTAAAACATCAAACATGGACATGCATTGAATACACAAACTCCGGGAAAGATAATCAAATTATCATCCTGTCATCACTTTGATCAAATCATGAAGGCTGCCATAAATGTGCTTAGTATGATCAATGATGCATAAATGTTATCAGATAAATTAATTCCATTTCGTAATTAATTGGATCTTGGGAGGTTAAAGAATAATTGAGGAATGAGTCTGCTTAGTAAAAGGATTTTTAGCTTTTCTTTATCACAAGGTGGGCGAAACATGACATGTGGAATGCAGTTCTTGCATAATCATTTACTAGCCATCTAAAGTTCTACCTTGATATGTTTAAAATCATAAATGAGTAATCTTTGGCTTTATCCGTGTCTATGATGAGCAAAATGTGGAAAAGACAGATTGTATCAATTCCTTTTTCTATGCATAGTATCTTGCATATTGAGTTACATACTGTAACATCAAGTAGGATGTAGTCATTCATATGCCTCGTTTGGAATATAGTGCAAATATCGATTGCTTAATATACTATGTCTAGGGATCATCTTTAATGTCATGTTTGGCGTCTCATTGGGGATTGAGATAGAAAAACTGGAGTATAAAATAAGACTTCAAGGACTGGTTTCATTAAATTAACATGGAAGTAGAGTACTAGAGTGAGCAAATTCTGATAAAGGAAATATATGCTTAAGATGTTATTATCATATATCAACTGAGATGAATACATATATAGTTTCATGGTCAAAGTTGGTCCCCTTCTTCATCTTCTTTTTGGTTGTCTTATATATAAATTGTTAGTTTAATCTCACTGGAATAACTATTTTAAAACCTATGGTTTAGTTGCCTTACAAAGTTTTCTCTAGGGATCTTAATGTGATTCTGTGAATATTTCAGCCTCACAAAGATGCACAAAGTTCTGCCTCACAAAGATGCACAATGATGCAATTCCAATTTCAACAATAGCTGCAATTTCAGAGCTGTGTGGAACTTTCTAGTGAATATGGGAATAGAAAAGACAGGTCAAGCCAAAAGACACAAAGGAAAGAAGTGCATTATGAAGAGAGAGCTATTCTCAAATGACTTATTTGAGAAAAATCTTTCCCAAGAATTATTCAACACTTGGTTCTCAAATTCAGAGACTACTAGAATTGATATTTTTATTTTCAATCTTAACTGGCATAAAGTTTAGTTTATACGCATGTTGAATATTGATGGCTTTGCCAATGGTGTGTCTAGAATGATGGCTGCAAAAACTTCATCTAATTCTGTCAGAGTTCTTTTGATCATTGTCCTTCAAAAGAAGGATGATGTTGATTTTAGCCAGTAAAAGACGGAATAGTTACTTGCCTGCTCTGTTCCTACAATATAGTAAATGAATATTGGACTGACTATTAAATGAACCATGAGCCATGACCATCTACTAAAAGATAACGATATAATGTTTTCTGATAAAGAGATGAAAATCTACAACTAGACAATGATAATAAGAATCATCTGTAAGTTTGGATTAACTTTACTTTTTTATTTTGATAACAAGTTTCCTTCTTTTTAGATGATTCAGAGGGTGCAGACATGGTGGAACTTGGATATTGATAACAACTCTCATTGTGCCTTTGGCTGCCACTAGCAGGAGCAGGTTGCCCCCACGCTTCATCTTCCAACCCAAGCCATGTCATCTCTTCAGTTTCAGCCAGCTAAGGACAGCTAGTCACTCGGTCAGAACTTGCAACATTTTGTGATGGCAAGTTAGCATCCTTAGAATCATCACTATTTTCATCGTCATTGGAGCTTGATGAAGCAAATCTAATGTTCTTGCCACGAAAATCCTTCCGTGCAGAGGAGAATGATTCAACACGCTGAGAAATAGAAGTAGCATCTACAGGTTTCTTTAAAATAGCAGTCTGTGGGCTCATGGCTTTTTGGATAGCAGAAACATGCATCCCCAAGTTTTGAATTCGAATGCAAAGTTCTTCCTTGCTTGCAACGGAACGCCTCTTAGCAATAAAATTCAAAAACTCATCAACTTGAATATTGTTAATATACTTATTCTTCTTCTTCTTCTTCTTCTTCTTCCCATCCAAAGACTCTTCAACTTCAACACTCTCAATATTCTGACTCTTCTTCATCTTCTTGTGTATAAACTTCCAAAGGAAACAAAATACCTCCTCACCGGTTATTTTAAAAACTTCAGCGGCATCAGATTTGAGTGAAAAATAGTGCAAGACAAGTGGGTGTCGCAACAAAGGCCCCAATTCAAGCTTTTCGAAGTTATCTACGCCTTCATTCTTACAGATTGCTACTTCCAAATCATACAATGTAGTAACTCTTTGAACCCCAACAAAGCAATGGATAAATGCATTTATCTAATAAACCAAAACAACGACAACAACAACAATATAAAGACTATTTTACTTAAAATTGAAGTAGAATCAATAGAGTAATAATAGTATAAACCAGTACCTTCCCTTCAGTGAGCATAAGGCGGTGAAGACTGGGGACCTCCTGCATTGGAAAGCCAAGAGAGGACCAAGAGTCGAGGTTGACGATGAGCAGTGCATCCTGAGACACTTTCCATGCCGTCACACTCTCTCCGGCCGCAATTCTGTTGCGTCTAGCGTTAGTGACAGCACGGTCCACCTTCTCCATGATCGAGTAGTTGTTCTGTTTTGAAATGAAGAGTAGTTGTTGTTGTTGAAAGAAAGTTAAGGAAATAGTTGTTGGAAGCCAAAATCTGAAATTTAAAGGTGGTAACGGTTGCGCTGCTGGAGGAGGCTGCTGTTGTTGTCGTTTTTGCTGCTGTAAAAACTAGCCGCCGCCGCCGCCGCCGGAGAGGTGGAAGCCAGAAGGGTGTCCGTACATAGGTGGTATGTTGTGAAAGAACCAGAGTGAAGAAAAGATTAAACTATTGGGAGTGATGGAGAAAGTGTCTGTCTCCGGGTCAGCATCCTCTTTTGTGAGAGGCGAGCCAATAAAAGTAAAAGTCCAACTCAGGAAGGTTCCTCGAAAAGAAATTTAAAAAAGAAAAAAAAAGAAAACAAAAAAAAAAGAGAGACCATAAGAAAGGCAAATCAACTAAGGAATATATGTATCATCACGAATTCTTAACGTGATGGTTTTCTATAAGTACAAGTAATTGTAGGGTTTGGTGGAAAGTAAGTGTCAGTGTACAAGTCTGAGAAAGTTTTACCAAAGAGAAGAGTAATCAAATACTTAAAAAGTCTACAAACTCTCATTTGTTACAAAAAGAAATAAGAAAATTATAAACATTTGATATTTTGACTTCACTGTAATTAGTTTTCAATGGTTAATATTGGTTAAAATCAAAACTAAAATTCTATTTTTGTTCAAACATTTTAAAGTTATTGTCAATTTGTTATCTACATTTTAGTAGTAATCAATTTGGTCTGTGATTTTTTTAATTTGTAATAATTTGATCTCTACTATCAACTTATTAACAAAAATTGATTACAACTTAAAACTAATATGGACTGAATTAACTGCTGTTAAAATATTATAAGCAAATTGATTGTGATGAAAAACATAAGTACCAAAATAATATTTTAGCCTTGATATCAGTTGGAAGATGTTTGCCACTTCAGCATCTGTTAAGAAAACAAGAAAAGCAAAACCCACCTAAACCAATAAGCGTAAAAAGCAAAAGCAAATTTAATCCCCCCACCCCCCAAAAAAAAAAAAGGAAAGCAAAGCAAAGCAAAGCACATATAATGATTCTACTCTTTCCGAAAATTGCGGGTTCACTTTCACATTATCGACTTTCCTTTTACTTTTCTGGTCTACTGGTTTTCATCTTAGGTATTGGGCCCTATCAAAAAAAAAAACTTTAGTATTGGGCCGAAGACACTGTCTTTTGTCTTCAAATTGGGCCCATTCATGGATTTTGTTCCATCCATCACCTCTGCTCTGCATATTAGCACCAGAAATGGGTTTCGGTTCTTTTTGAAGCCCACATTAAAGATCAGAAAATTATGAAGCTCTAGACCAAAATTAAAATCAACATGAATTTCGGTCTCTCTTTCATCTCTCTCTCTCTCTCTCTCTCTCTCTCTCTCTCTGTGGAAAGTTATAAAATTTAATAATAAACATTATTTTATTGCATTTAATTGGTAGTACTAAAAAAATATATATTGTACCCGTTGTAATTGTACCAAACTTTATAAATTAGTGTTAGTTTGATTAAGTTTTTTAACATACATGTTCATGCTATATCTTTTTCTTTTTTTTCTTTTTTTTTGTAGAGTGTTCATGTAATACGTACTATATATGCAGCCTTTTCTTTTTCTTTTGTTTGCAATGTTTCACAAAATTTCCTTGGATATTTAGAAATAATGAGTAAATTAAATAATCTCTTTTGTCATGTCCTCTGATACCCAACCTTTGGTTTGTTTATAAATTCAATTGGGCTAAAGTGTTGGTCCATGCAATTGACCTATGGAAAACAAGGAATAGTGAAGTGGGATTTTTTTTTTTCCTGGGATAGGAAACATAGGAATTTCATTCACGTAAACCCCAAAACAAAACATCTTGAGATACCGCATGTTCAATAAACATTGGGCTCTCTTTCAACCAAGAAACAAAATCATCAATACCAAGAACATGTTTAGTTAACAAATGGGCTATTGTGTTATCTAAGTGCACTATGTGGTAAATAATATAATAACTTTTTTGGTAATAATATATAATATACTTTTTTTGTTTCCATAGTTTTGGATATTACATTATCAACACAGTTATAAATGAATTTATGAGGTTATGATTTTAGTGGGACTTTTTTTTTTTACAAACTAAAGAAGAAAGTATTTATAGGTATTCTCAGTGTTGTTAAAACTCGCTAAAGCTCAAAGCTGGAAGTGTTCAACGCTCAACGCATTGCTAAGCAAAAAAAGAAAAAAGAAAACTCATTTAATGAAGTACGCTTTTTTTGGAAGTTTTGGGAGAAGCACAAAGCATACCTAGTTACGTTTTTTCTATTTTATTGCTAGAAAAAAGATATGAATCATCAAAATAAATTGCTTGATCGTGAAAGAAATGACATAAACCACTGATTTACTATACAATGATTTGTTTCACTACTAAAACAACTAAGAAAGTTATGCCTCATGCATGTGATATCTATTGTTTTTTGTTTTTTTGTTTTTTCGTTTTTGTTTTTTATAGGTATGTAATATCTATTGTTGAATGTATAACTAGTACGAGTGATAACCAATACCAATACCTAATATTCACACTTGATTATGGAAAAACTGATGATTGATATAGTAAACACGTAACAGTAATTAAACAAATTAGGTGGCTTCTCCATTTGAAAGGGAATGAGGGTTGGCCAACAGGGGAGCAGAAGGGTGAAGACATCGCAGCCATTGTAAAGGTGTCAGCCTTCGGAATATCACAGACCACTTCCATTGTTTTTCTCTTCAAGTTGCATGACACCTCCTTAAATTTAATCATCAAATACTATATATCCCAATCATTTGGATGATAGGCTAAGACTGTCACAAATGGATATTTCTTGCTTAGGTATTCTGTGAACCAAGGAGATTTTTCTGAAACCATTTTGTTGAGATACACCTCGTGCTCTAAGTACCATTTGCCTCGTTTATCATAGTCCTTGAGCTCTCAATTGCGTAAACAAGGATCAGAAAACTCATAAGGGTAACCTGGCATCTGGCATATCCTTAAGTCACCCTATAGATAAGTTGCTGATGAACAAAGTCATACCAACACATGAATCCATGCCGAGCCTTTAGAAGTTGAAGCCGGGGAGGAAGTGCAGTTCATTGACTAGAAATTGGATTTATCACATAGTAAACATTACTGCTGACCACGATTACACGACATAAGAGCAAGTCATGACACGAAGCTTGAACAATGAAAGAGGGATCAGATATAAAAGAGCATCATTGCCTTGACACAGACTTGCATTGCATCAAGGACTTCAGATCCAGCAAATACAGGATTTCTAACAGTAGAGAAATTGGGAAATCGTTTATTGTCATCAATAGTGTCTTCTGCAATTTTCTAACTTTCAAATTCAGAATTCCGACCTTCCATCTGAAAATCAGCCTGCAGTTCCTAGCACCCAGTGGCGGAGCCAGGAATTTAGGTCAGGGGGGGCAAGATTAAAAGACAAGATTAGAAGTAAAAAATTAATCTAAAAAAATTAATCGGTATTAATAACAAAATAAGTAAACAACTATATGATTATGTAATTGTTATACAGAATCTAACATAAAATGTAAACTTAAATTTATTTTTTCACATCTAGCTTATTTTACTCAATTGTCCTTGGCGATTTTTTATATTTTGAAATCGCTGCATGATTTATTCACACTCAATAGTCTTGAATATATCTTTCTCAATATATGTGACTAAGCAATCATTCATCACTGATCTCCTATTCGATTGCGTAATTGATTTTTAATTATGTTCATTACTGAAAAAGCTCTTTCAACAGTAGCTATTGTAACTGGTAAGATCAATGCCAAAGTCACTAATGAGTAAACCAATGGATATGAAACATTCTTTTTCATTTTTACCATCTTTTTAGCAAGCTATCCAATTCTTTTAACTGCTAAAAACTCTTCAGTGGACTGCATGTCATGGATGTATGTCTCAAGTTGGCTATCCAAGAAATTCCTCTTTTGTGAGAGGCGAGCCAATAAAAATAAAAGACCAACTCAGGAAGGTCCCTCGAAAAGAAATAAATAAAAAAGACCATAAGAAAGGCAAATCAATTAAGGAATATATGTACCATCACGAATTCTTAACGCGATGATTTTCTATGATTACAAGTAATTGTAAGGTTTGGAGGAAGGTAAGTGTTAGAATTTAATTCTCTATTAAAAAATTTTATCAAAGAAAAGAGTAATTAAATATTTGAAAAAGTCTACAAACTCTCATTTGTTACAAAAAGAAATAAGAAAATTACAAGTATTTGATATTTTAACTTTACTATAATTAGTTTTCAACGGTTCACATTGGTTAAAATCAAAATCAAAACCAAAATTCTATTTTTGTACTTACATTTTAAAGGTTGTTGTCAATTTAATAGTTACATTTTGATAACAATTAATTTGGTCTATGATGTTTTTAATTTACAATAATTTAATCTCTACTATCAACTTATTAACAAAAATTGACTACAACTTAAAACTAACATAGACTGAATTGACTGCTGTTAAAATATTATAAGCAAATTGCGATGAAAAACATAAGTACCAAAATCATATTTTAGCCTTGATATCAATTGGAAGATGTTTGCCACTTTAGCATCTGTTAAGAAAACAAGAAAAGCAAAACCCACCTAAACCAATAAGCGTAAAAAGCAAAAGCAAATTCAACCCCCCAAACCCCCTCAAAAAAAGAAAAAAAAAAGAAAAAAGAAAGCAAAGCTCGTGTAATGATTCTACTCTCTTTCCGAAAATTGCGGTTTCACTTTCACTTTCACATTATCAACTTTCCTTTTACTTTTCTGGTCTACTGGTTATCAACTTTGGTATTGGGCCGAAGACACTGTCTTTTGTCTTCAAATTGGGCCCATTCATGGATTTTGTTCCATCCATCACCTCTGCTCTGCATATTAGCACCAGAAATGGGTTTCGGTTTTTTTTGAAGCCCACGTTAAAGATCAGAAAATTATGAAGCTCTAGACCAAAATTAAAATCAACATGAATTTCGGTCCCTCTTTCATCTCTCTCTCTCTCTCCGTTGAAAGTTATAAAATTTAATAATAAACATTATTTTATTGCATTTAATTGATAGTACTAAAAAAATATATTGTACCCGTTGTAATTGTACCAAACTTTATAAATTAGTGTTAGTTTGATTAAGTTTTTTAACATATATGTTCAAGCTATATCTTTTTTTTTTTCTTTTTTTGTAGAGTGTTCATGTAATACGTACTATATATGCAGCCTTTTCTTTTTCTTTTGTTTGCAATGTTTCACAAAATTTCCTTGGATATTTAGAAATAATGAGTAAATTAAATAATCTCTTTTGTCATGCCCTGATACCCAACCTTTGGTTGTTTATAAATTCAATTGGGCTAAAGTGTTGGTCGATGCAATTGACCTATGGAAAACAAGGAATAATGAAGTGGGAATTTTTTTTTCTTGGGATAGGAAACATAGGAATTTCATTCATGTAAACCCAAAAACAAAACATCTTGAGATACCGCATGTTCAATAAACATTGGGCTCTCTTTCAACCAAGTAACAAAATCATCAATACCAAGAACATGTTTAGTTAACAAATGGGCTAGTGTATTATCTAAGTGCCCTATGTGAAAATAGTAAAACTCTTGAAAATACTGTAGATAATATAATATACTTTTTTGGTAATAATATATAATATACTTTTTTTTTTTTTACATAGTTTTGGATATTACATTATCAACACAGTTATAAATGAATTTATGAGGTTATGATTTTAGTGGACATTTTTTTTTTTTTTTTTTTTTACAAACTAAAGAAGAAAGTATTTATAGGTATTCTTAGTGTTGTTAAAACTAGCTAAGCTCAAAGCTCGAAGTGCTCAACTCTCACCGCATTGCTAAGCAAAAAAAGGAAAAAAGAAAACTCATTTAATGAAGTACGCTTTTTTTGGAAGTTTTGGGAGAAGCACAAAGCATACCTAGTCACGTTTTTCTATTTTATCGCTAAAAAAAGATATGAATCATCAAAATAAATTGCTTGATCTTTGTTTGGGGCCATTTTTCAGTTGCCCAGCCACGTGTGATTTGTTGGAGGGATGACCTTACTAAGCCCGGGTTCTTTTTGGGGAGTTGCGCCCGGAACTCAACATTGGGCCACGTGGTCCAACGGCTACTAGTGTATTATTAAGCCTAACAATCATTAAGGCCAAAATCTAAGAATCACGACAATTGTTGAGTAAATATGTAATATGTGTTTGATATGGTAGCTTTGATTAGTTGTAATAACAGTTGAAATAAAGTATTATTTATTTAGAGGTAAAGTAATCGTGTACTCGACGATGTAAATTTAAAGATAAGGAAGCAAAGTCACATATCTTTGTATGGTTTGTAACCCCAGCTGTACAACTTTTGTGAGTTGATAATATCCCAGCAGAGTGCCAGCGGTAGAGAGGCAGTTTGCCAGCGGTTGAATGAGTTTAAGCCCTTTGTATGGTTTATAGCTCCAGCTGTGTAGCATCAGTGAGCTGACAGGATTCCAACAGGATGCCAGCAGTAGAGGCTAGTTGAGCTTGCCCCTCTTGTCATGCATTTAAATGAGTTTAAGCCTTGGTTAATAGTTGTAATAGTAATTGGAATAAAGTAATATGTATTTAAATGTGAAGTAATCATGTAATGATATAAATTAAAAGGTAAGGAAACATAATCACTTATCTTTGATGGTTTGCATCCCAGCTGTGTAGCATCAGTGAGCTGATAAGATTCCAGCAGAATGCCAGCGGTAGTTTGCCATGATGATTTCAAGATTGAGGGGGAAAAATGGGTACAACTGAAGGGAGAGAGAGTATGCCCAGCTGTGTGTAGAGACTGGTTAAGCTTGCCCCTCTTATCATGCACTTAAATGAGTTTTCCCCTTTGACAATGCTCTTTTAGTTTTTGTGAAGTTATGAGTAGTGTTGTCTTACATGAAAAGGGTTTTTGTATGGAGCATATGTGCCTTCTAAGAGAAGGGCTTTATGTAAGAAGTAATTGTGCCTTCTAAGAGAAGGGCTTTGATATGAGATCTTGGTGCCTTTTAGGGGAAGGGCTTTAGTAATAGAAGTTCATGCCTTCCATGAGAAGGACTTTTAGTATGAGTGTTTGGCATCTCTTGAGAAGTATTGAGATGTGTTTATGGGCAGCAAAATATATGTGTTTTTAGAATGTGGAGAGTGAGACAATGAGTATATGAGAGTAATAGCATTGTAGTGTGTTTAGCAAAGCTGCTGGGATTTTCTGCTGGGATTATACGAAGGCTTATGAATGGCATTTATAAGCTAAGGGCTGAAGAGTTTAGTTCCTAATTTAGAAACTAAAAACCCAGAAACTCAGTATTTCATTAAGAGCTTCAGAAGATCAATCAGGGAGAAAGAATAGGGAAGCTTATGAGAGAGTTGTTCTCCCTTGGTGTCTCCCCTTGAGGTGTTGATGAAAAGGTCTCTTTTAGCTGAGTTTAAAGGGGTATTTTAGTAAATAATCTCAGCCAAAATCTGTCCCAAACAGCAATGAATCTTCAGAGAATCCATTTTAAGATTTGGCCAAAAATGGAACGTTTAGCTTTAAGGTATTCTTGCTATCTCGAGTAAGAGTTGCTGGGGGAAAAAAGTAACAGAAAAGGAAGGTATTTTGGCAAGAGAAAAGTAATTTCAGTAGTTGGTTTTGGTTTTAACCAAAAGTGGAAAAATCAGTAATGCTTAGGCTGCTGGTTCAGCTGTTACAGCTGCTTTGAAAAGGCTGTCCCAGCTGTCAAGAAAAGCTGTGATAGCTATCATGAAAAAGCTGTCCCAACTGTCAGGAAAAGCTGTGATAGCTATCATGAAAAAGCTGTCCCAACTGTCATCAAAAGCTGCGATAGCTATCATGAAAAAACTGTTTGCTTTGGGCAAAACCAATGAGGTCAGATGGGTTATTTCAGACTGCTGGAAATGGTCATTTCAAGGATTTGGCTAAAAAATGGTAAGATCTCTTTGGAGGGTATCTTGCTATTTTGGGTATAACAGCTGATTGCTGGGATTTCAGCATTGAATGGCTGATGATGTCACTCCCAGCCAGGTGTCAAATTCTGAATACACTGCTAGAGTTCAGCTGGAAATGCTTTATTCTTTGGGTGTTTGTGTTTTTGGTGCAAGGTTCCATTACAACACATTTCTAGTAAGTAATAGAAGGATTGGTTGAAAGATAATGAAACTTTAGAGATTTAGTCGCGGTCTCATTGGGTTGTGACATAATCTTGGTGAGCACGAAGAGTATTTAATACTCTGCTCTAGCAGCCGACAAAGAAATATATGGTCAGATTGTGGCAGACAGCAGCTGGGTATTCAGAGATATCATGAATATTTTGCATAAAGAGAGATTAAAGATAGCCAATCAGATTAGGCCATGTGTTTGAGCTGAGTTTTAGCTGAAAGAAGTAATGAGATTTATGTAGAATAATATAATGAAGTTTCTAAATATGTATAGTAACAGCTGGGGATTGAATGAACAGTAATCTTCCCAGCAATTAGATAGCTAGAGATATAGAGCATTTGTCACATGATGAATATCAAGCTTTAGAAAAAGAGCAATGGGAAATTTTATCATCTAAAGTGCTACGTGATAAGAGATGCTTACCATATGTTACCTGCTACACACAAACTCGTCAGAGTTTAGGGAGTTGAAGAAGACACGCTAAGCAACATGTTTCTTTTATCAACTTTAAACCGCTGGAGTTTTACTGAACATACCTATTGGCCCTCCAAACCACGACTCCCAAAGTTTTCCTAAAGTGACTTATGAGCTTGGATCATAAGCCGAAGATGAGATGACGTACCTTGGGTTTTGTTGTCATTTTGTGTAAATATGGGCTCTTGTTGAAGAAGCCGCTTGCCATGAGCGTAAGAGAGGTAATATGGGCCACAAGTTTTGATTCATTGCTTAAGCCCAATCCATATGTTGATGTTGATGATATCATGGGTTATGATCCCAATTGATGAAGAGGAAATGTGGACATAAATCCGCCTCTTGAAGTAAGGATCTCGTGGGCCATGTGAGCTCAATCCATGTAGTTGAATGAGATATGAGCTTATTTTGAGCTTTAAATAGATTTACCCATAAAATCAATAATATGTTGATGTAGCATGAGTTGCCAATGAAGTAATGCCACGTGGGCCGAAAAAATGGTCCTCAACAATCTTGAAAGAAATGACATAAATCACCGATTTACTATACAATGATTTGTTTCACTACTAAAACAACTACGAAAGTTATGCCTCATGCATGTGAATGTAATATCTATTGTTGAATGTATAACTAGTATGAGTGATAACAAATACCAATACTTAATATTCACACTTGATTATGGAAAAACTGATGATTGATATAGCAAACACATAACAGTAATTAAACAAATTAGGTGGCTTCTCCATTTGAAAGGGAATGAAGGTTGGCCAACAAGGGAGCAGAAGGGTGAAGACATCGCAGCCATTGTAAAAGGTGTCAGCCTTCGGAATATCACAGACCACTTCCATTGTTTTTCTCCTCAAGTTGCATGATACCACCTTAAATTTAATCATCAAATACTATATATCCCAGTCATATGGATGATAGGCTAAGACTATCACAAATGAATATTTCTTGCTTAGGTATTCTGTGAACCAAGAAGATTTTTTTGAAACCATTTTGTTGAGATACACCTCGTGCTCTAAGTACCATTTGCCTCCTTTATCATAGTCCTTGAGCTCTCAATTGCGTAAACAAGGATCAAAAAACTCATTATGGTAACCTGACATCTAGCATATCCTTAAGTCACCCTATAGATAAGTTGCTGATGAACAAAGTCATACCAACACATGAATCCATGCCGAGCCTTTAGAAGTTGAAGCCGGGGAGGAAGTGCAGTTCATTGACTAGAAATTGGATTTATCACATAGTAAACATTACTGTTGACCACGATTACACGACATAGGAGCAAATCATGACATGAAGCTTGAACAATGAAAGAGGGATCAGAGATAAAAGAGCACCATTGCCTTGACACAGACTTGCATTGCATCAAGGACTGTAGATCTAGCAAATACAGGATTTCTAACAGTAGAGAAATTGGGAAATCGTTTATTGTCATCAATAGTGTCTTCTGTAATTTTCTAACTTTCAAATTCGGAATTCCGACCTTCCATCTGAAAATCAGTCTGCAGTTCCTAGCACCCCTGACCAAATCAAATAACAGTAGTAGGGAGAAATACGCACAAAAAGAAACCCAAAACCCAATTACACGCTAGCCTCTCACACCTACAAAAACTGGCTCTCTTTTTCTTTATTCTCTTATGTGACTGTAAACTGCTGGGCTTGTGGCATATATATATACTAGCATGTACATGCTCAGGCACGTAATCAGAAACTCTTTTATATGGTTGGGTAAAAGTTAATAATTTGCATATGTTATAATTTGGAATTACTACATTTTTCAATCACAAAAAAAAAAATATATATATATATATATATTTTTTTTTTTTTGACTAGAAAATATAGTAATTTTAAACTATAATTGATACAAATTATTAATTGTAGGGACCTGATTTGAACTCCTAGCCCAAAACAATAAATTTGTAGAGAATGAGTTGGAAAATTGGGTTTTAATAAATTAAACAACAAATAAACCGATCTTGATGACAAAGAAAGGAAATAACGAACTTTCACTAAGAAAAAACGTCCTTGGCGGAGTCCGAGGAGACTGATTCTTATGTAATGCTTTTGAAGTTTGATTACAAGTCTGGTTCTAGATTGCTACCGTGTTTCTTTTCTGATTTTCCGATCCCCTCATCACAGAGGGTCTCTTACATTATATAGATCCCCTTGAATCATCTCGATCCTACACTTGTTGATCATTTGAACCCTCACTTAAGTGTCTGTCCCATCAAACACCCTCTTTGGCTTTCTGTGAGTTGTGGTAGTCATGGTAGCACTGTTCAGAGGTCTTTTCCAAATAAATGCAGCCAGAAAAGTAGCTGCAGTACATTCAATGTGGTGGTAACAACTTTCCCTTAGATACCTCTGAGCTTCCATCCCTTTTGTACGTTCATATCACCCGTCTCTATCAGTAGATCGTCTTGGAAGGCTAGCTTGAGTGATGAGATATATATCTGATCCTTGCTTCGCTCATTGGAGGAGATAATCCTCCTCGAATCAACTTTCTCAACCTTCCTGCTTGTATTTTTCTCATGGGGTTCTGAACTTAACACTCCTTCAGGTTCAAAATGCTGATGATAATATTTATCTGGAAAATGTGGAACCAACTCTGACATCCGTTCTTCAAGACTCTGGCATTATTGTCCTAAATAATGAGCAAGGCTTTTCAGGTCAAAACATCAGAGCACTTTGTGATGTTGGAAATTCAACAAAGAAAGGATCTAATGCTGGGTATATAGGGAAGAAGGGCATCGGTTTCAAATCGACCTTTCGGGTATGTTTGGAGAAAACTATTATCACACACACACACACACATATATTATTGGGACAAGTATTAAGAAATTTATTGAAAAAAATGATAGAGGGCATTGGCCAAGTACTTGGGTTGTCATCATTCTTTGTTTTTTTATTATTTTAAAATTTTCTACTTTTCTCTTCAATTTTAAATGATTTTATTTATTTTGTGTTTACTTTAGAATATTTGTTTTAAAGAAATTCATAGAATCAAGAAGCTCAACTTAATTGAACCTAAGGCTTAATCCTGAAAGTATCATGATATCATATGTTTTAAAGTTACAGAAGCTTTGATTTCTTGGCTATTTGTTGCTAAAGCTCCGTTTGGATTGCATTCCACGTTCACGCGTTTGGCGTTTTTGACTTTTTTTTCTTTTTTTTTTTATCAGTGCCTCTTGCACTATTCATGTCCTATGAACAGTGCATTAAGGCAAATGAACAGTGCTGAACAGTACCCATAAATTATTTTTTTTATTGTTTTCAACAATAAGTTTTCAATTTTCAACAAAATAAGCGGTATTCAAACACACACTAAATGAACCATCTAGACCTCATAGTATTGTTCAATGTTTTCTTAGATAAATCTCTATCTGATTTGGGTGCTTGTATTCTTTTCTTGAAAGTTGCTGTGCTATTTTACTTATAAGTTTTGTTTAAAGATTTCATTCTTTTGAAGGAGTCTTTTCTTTTCAAGCTCCATCAATTCATTGGATTATTACGTTGCTCTGGATTAGAATCATCTAGAATACCCTAAAGGACCTTATCCCTCCTTTATTTCCCATTTATTTTGTGCATTTTCTTACTGTATAATTCATTATGTTATTTTGGGATATATACTTGGTTTGGATCATGATCAATCAAACTGTCGATATTCAAGTATTACAAGCACCACAAAGCTTTATACTGGTTTTTGGATTCATTAACCCAGGGTTATTAACATTGTTTTTGATACATATAAGGGTAAATGGCAAAGTACAACCCTACAGTTTTGGACTGTTTGGATTTTACACCTTAAAGTTTGAGAAACTTGATTTTACACTCCGAAGTTTAGTTCCGTTAGCAAAATCACACCCTCGGTTAATTTTGCAATTAAGTGACACCTCGTTATGTTGACACTTTTTTTTTTTTTTTTTTTTTTGCCAAATTAGCCCGGAGCCCTTTTTCCCAAAATCACAACATAAACCAGATATTAATGAGACACTGTTTCACAGCTATTCTCAAACTCAAAACCAGAACATCTCATTCCCAAATCCTTAAATGTATGTGGTATGAATAGCTACTTGTGGTATAAAAAGGGATGGGTTTAATTTTTTTTTGCTAATAAGGAATGGGTTTAATTAGGCTCATCTTCTGGGATATTGTGAGAGAAATAGTGATTTGTTAGAAGGTTGGTGGGTAATTAGAGGATATAATTGCAGTTGTTTTGGTAATTAAGGACAAAGATATAATTCAGGTTAAGCAAGTTCACTTGACTCATTTTTGCTTTTTGGAGAAAGTGACATAAGTAATTAAGTAGTTATATCAAAACTTGTGGGGTTGGTGAGATAGTGGTAAAGGAGAAAGTATATGTTGTTTATGGAATACCAAGTCAGCATCTAGTTGTGTTTCATGGTCAATAAAACTTGACACTTGTATAAAAATGACAGGTCAGATACTAGCTCACTTAAATTAAAAGTAAGAAATGCCCTTGAAAATTTTCAAACTCCCGCCCCTTTAACACCTTTACACTTTTGTAAAATCAAAAGATTTCTTCTCCTTCTCTTTGTTTCTCTCTAGCACAATTGACACACCACCCCTTGCACCTCCATGTACTCTCTCTATCAATAAAATAAAATAAAATTAAAAAAATAAAAAAAAAAAAAAAAAACCTAATGGATTTGGGAATGAGGTGTTCATGTTGTTTTTCTTTTCTCTCTTTTTGTTGTACTTTTTAATATGCTTTGTGCTCTACTTTGCATTTAGCAGTTTTTATATACATCCTTCTTACTTATCAAATAAGAAAGAAAAAAAATCTGCAATTAATTTGTGTTATGAGTTTTGGGCAAAATGACTTTGTTTAAGCAAATAGATTTGGGAATGAGGTGTTCATGGGGTTTTGCTTTTCTCTCTTTTTTTGTACTTTTTAATATGCTTGTGCTGTACTTTGCATTTAGTAGTTTTTATATACATCTTTCTTACTTATCAAAAAAAAATCTATAGTTAATGTGTTATGAGTTTTGGGCAAAATGACTCTGTTTAAGGGCTGATTTGGCACCCAAAAAAATAAATATCAACGTTATAAGGTGTGACTTAACACCCAAAACTAACCGAGGGTGTGACTTTGCTAACGGAACCAAACGATGGGGTGTAAAATCAAGTTTTTCAAACTTCAGAGGTGGACTTTGCAATTTACCTTACATATAATTTAAACATTGGCTAAAGGTTATGCTTCTTAAACTCCAGGAGTGAATACTAACAATTGCAATAAGTTCAAAAGCCAATTATTAAATCTGGTATATCATGCTTTAGAAGCAGATGATATAATCTATTGTTGACATTCATCTCCAATATAATCAATCTTTTGTTGAGTGTGTTCATCTGTCACATGCATTCATAAGCTTTATTGTGGTTATTGGGCGTTTTACGTTGGTTAAAATGTCATTGACAGAATTTAGTCTTTTGCTTAAGAATTAGTATTTTGCTTAGGGTTATGACTTAATATTCCAGAATTGGACATGAAAAACTGAATGAAGTTTAGAAGAAGATGATTAAAATAGATGTTTAAAGGCTATCTCCCACAAAGAATATAAACATGATTTGAATAGTGTTCAGATGTTTTTCATTTTTAGCAAGTGTGTCAAAGTCTGTGTTTAACGCATTTTACTTTTGTCTGACAATTGTAATTGTAGTGAAAAGTGTTATGGTGTGAATCCTGGCATAGAGTTTGAATGTGGTATCCTCACATAGAAACCTGAGTTACTTTTTGACTGAATTTTTTTTATCAAACTAATGGTTATAAACTATAAATAATCAACATTCATCAATTTGGATGTTCTTTATGCAGGTTACAGATGCTCCAGAGATTCATTCTAATGGGTTTCATGTCTAATTTGATATAAGTGAAGGTCAGATTGGTTTTGTTTTGCCTACAATAGTACTTCCTTGTGATATTGACTTGTTCAGTAGGCTGGCATCTAGTGACACTGATCATTTGGATGATCAATGCTGCAACACTTGCATTGTACTTCCTTTCAGATCAAGATTTTTGGACAGTACTATCGTGAACAGCATTATCACTATGTTTTTAGATCTTCACCCATCTTTATTGCTTTTTCTTCACTAGCTTAAGTGCATTAAGTTTAGAAACTTGCTCAATGATTCACTTATTGTGATGAGAAAAGAAATTGTGGGAAATGGCATCATAAGGGTTTCACATGGAAAAGAGAAAATGACATGGTTTGTAGCGTCAAAGAAGTTGTGGATAGATGCCATTCGTTGTGATGTGCAAACGACAAAGATCTCTATAGCATTAACATTGCATGAATCAATTGACGGGGATTACACTCCACTTCTAGACCAGTGGCCTGTTTTTGCATTTCTTCCTTTAAGGACTTATGGTCTGAAATTTATTCTTCAAGGTGATTTTGTTCTTCCTTCATCTAGAGAGGAAGTGGATGGAGATAGTCCCTGGAATCAGTGGTTATTGTCTGAGTTTCCTGTTTTGTTTGTTGATGCTCAGAGATTCTTTTGCGCTCTTCTGTGTTTTAGAGAGAATCCTGGAAAGGCTGTATCTGCTTTCATGAGCTTTGTTCCGCTTGTTTTGGAAGTTCATGGTTTCTTTTCAAGTCTTCCCTGGTTGATTATTTCAAAATTACGTATGTCAAACTGCTTACTTCTTCTTTTTTTGGTAGGTAATAAGAGTATTATTAAACACATTGTAAAACAGAATATAACAAATACAAGGTATTCAGATGGTGAACACAAGGAAATGCAACCAACAAACAAACAGCAACAAACAACAAGAAAAAACTTAAAGTGCAATACTAAGAGAAGAAATAAACTCCAAGATAGTGGAACAATCCGAGAAGCCCCAACACCTAGACCAATCAAATAAAGTCTTCTGGCATAGAGCTTGTAATTGAGCCAAGGATTTCTTAGTATCCTCAAAAGAGTGTCGATTTCTTTCCATCCAAACAATCCACATCAAACAGCTAGGAACCATATTCCAAATGTCAAAATTAAATTTACCCAACCAATAGCTCCAACAATACATCAAGCTTTCCACAGAGCCTGGCATGACCCATTGGGTCCCAAAGATTTGAAGCATATAAACCCACAAAAAGTGAGCTACAGGACAATGGAGGAGGAGATGATCCACAGTTTCCTCATTCCGATGGCACATACAACACTGATTCACCAAAAAGCGCCCCCTAAGCATGAGATTATCCAATGTAAGGATCTACCTATGAACCACTGTCCACACAAAAAATGCCACCCTTTTAGGGATCTTAGCTTTCCAAACACCCTTCCATGGAAAATTTGAGGCAGCTGCACCCTTCATGTTATAATAATAGGACCAGATATCAAACTTGCCATTCCCGTTGAGACACCAATGAGAAGTGTTACTCCCACCACCCCTAGGGATCCGAGATTGAATGAACTCAAGGAACAAGAAGGCAGCCTCTAATTCCCTTTCATGAAAATCTCTATGAAATCTCAAATTCCAAACGTTTCCACCCTCCTAGAAGCATAATACAACAGAAATGCAAGCTTCCTTGTCATTAGAACACACATACAACTAAGAATAGAGCCTTTTAAGAGAGTTTTCTCCCACCCACTTATCATGCCAAAAAAGAGTACGAGTGCCATCACCCACCACTAGAGCCACATGTTTGGAGAAAATCTCCCAACCATCATGAATACCAAGCCACAGACCACATCCATGGGCCCTTCTACATATTTTAGTGGTCCACCCCCCTTGACCCTCCCCATATTTAATTGCAATAACCCTCCTCCAAAGATGAGTGCCTTCCCGCCCAAACCTCCATAACCATTTCCCTAACAAGGCTTTATTAAAATGCACTAACTTCCTGATCCCCAAACCCCCCTTATCTATCGGTAAACACACCTTCTCCCAAGCCACCAAAGAATATTTGAAACACTCCTTTGAAGATCCCCATAAAAAATTTCTCTGAATACGCTCCAATCTATCAGCCACAGCTACAGGGATGACAAATAATGATAGATAGTACATAGGAATGCTAGAAAGAGTACTCTTCAACAGGGTAAGTCTACCCCCCTTTGATAAATAAAGACACTTTCAACCTGAGAGTTTTTTCTCCATCCTTTCCAAAATAAGATTCCACACAAATGCAGTTTTGTATGGGGTGCCCAACGGCATTCCCAAGTATTTAATAGGCAGACTACTCACCCTACATCGAAGAATGGAAGCCAAAGCATCTATATTTCCAACCTCCCCAACTGAAACAATCTCACTCTTCCCCACATTAACTTTCAAACCAGTAAAAGCTTGGAAGCAAGACAAAGCCAGCCTAATGGACAACACCTGATCTCTAGAATCATCACAAAACAAAATGGTATCATCTGCAAACAGCAAGTGTGAAATGCGTACCCCACTAAAGTTAGTTGGCCCCATATGAAAGCCATGAAGCAGACCACAATCCTCAGTTTTCTTCAAAATCCTACTTATTACTTCCATAATTAAAAGGAAAAGAAGAGGGGACATCAGATCACTTTGTCTCAACCCACGAGAGCTACCAAAAAAGCCAACCAGAAAACCATTCATAATAATAGAAAAGCGAATAGTGGTTATACAAGCCTTAATCCACCCCCTCCACTTCACCCCAAAACTCATCATATCCAACAGATAGAACAATGCATCCTAATTCACATGGTCATAGGCTTTCTCAATATCTAGTTTGCAAACCACCTCGGGGACCTGACTCTTCAATCTGCTATCTAGGCACTCATTAGCAATAAGCATTGAATCCAAAATTTGTCTCCCACCAACAAAAGCATTTTGAGACTCAAAGATGAGACTATTTAACACAACCCTCAGTCTATTTGCCAACACCTTAGACGGTAGCTTGAACACACTCCCTACCAAACTAATAGGCCGAAAATCCTTAACATCAATTGCATTATTTTTCTTGGGAATTAGAGAGAGAAACAAGGCATTTAAAGATCATTCAAACACTGAATACCTGTGAAAGTGCTTAAAAACAGCCATGACATCCACCTCCACCACACTCCAACATTTTTGAAAAAAAACCATGGTGAAGCCATCAGGCCTAGGTGCTTTATCCCCCTCCATCTTTGTCAAAACCTGGGTAACCTCTTCTTTAGAGAACTCCCTCTCCAAGGACAACCTCTCATCCTCTCTAATGTAAGCAAAATCCAAACCATCCACAATTGGACGCCACATATCTGTCTCTGTGTAGAGATTTTGATAGAACTGAATCACCTGAGATTGCACAGCAGAACCATCCTCATATAAGACACCATCTACCTCAATGCTTCTAATGTGATTAGCTCTTCTATGAGAGTTCGCTAATCTATGAAAGAACCGAGTGTTATTATCTCCCTCCTTCACATACAGAGCACGAGACTGTTGTCTCCAAAAAGTCTCTTCTAAAGCGGCTAAAGCTGCAATATCACCTTTAACCTGTGTTTGACGGGATTCTTCCACATATGAGAGGCCCAACAGTTCTTCCTTAGCATCTAGGCCCAATAACTTAGACAGCAAACACTTCTTCCTAAATGCCAAATCTCCAAATTCCTCCTTATTCCACTTTTTAAGGTCTTCTTTAAGAGCCTTCAATTTCTGAGCTAAAACAAAACTAGGGGAACCCATAAAGCTATATCCCTCCCACCAATGTTTAACTTTCTCGACAAAACCCTCAACTTTAAGCCACATATTCTCAAACTTAAAAGCACAGTGACCCCTACCAACTCCACCAGCTTCCACCAAAAGCAGACAATGATTAGAAATGACACGAGGGAGCACCCTTTGAGACACATTCCCGAAATGATCCACCCAATCCACAAAAACTAGAGTCTTGTCAATAAGTGACATAGCTTGTGGCTCAACATCTCTAAACCAAGTGAAAGCAACCCCATCCAATGGAAGATCCACTAGATAATTATTCTCAATAAAGTCTGAGAATGCAAACATGGCTAGGCTAAAAGACTCACAACCAAGCCTCTCACATGGGTATCTGACAATGTTAAAATCACCAAATAAAAAACAAGTTGTGTTCCACTTGCCCTGTACCCTAGACAGCTCCTCCCACAAAGCAGCCCTATGATGATCAGCATTGGGGCCATATAAACCAGTGCAAATCCATTCAAAACCGTCCAAAACTCCCTTGAGAAGAACACTAACAGAGAACTGATCAACAGATACATCAATTTTCTCGACCACCCATTTATCCCAAATTAGCAAAACCCCCCCAGAAGATTGAACCACGTCCAGTACAGCCCAATCAATGAAAGGACTACCCCATAAGCTCTGCACAAGAGCAGAATTTAAAGAAGAAAGTTTAGTTTCCTGTAAACAAACAACATCACATCTCTATTCCTTCAAAAGATTCTTACAAACCTCCTTCTTTTAGGGGTTATTCAACCTCCTAACATTCCAAGAAAGAAGTCATAAGGACATTTATAACAACCAATAGCTCCTAAACCAGATGACGAACCTCTGTTCCGAGAGAAAGTCCCATCATAATTTACAGTAGATATCATACCCCGCAACTTCCTAAGACCTTTCTGACCAGCTTTAACAGGTCGCCAATTACACCCATCATTGACTACCTCAAGACACTCCTGTTCTAATAAACGAAATAAAGCCACGCAATGAGCTTCATGTTTTACTATAGGAAAGCCCACCATTTTGCAAAAACTCTTCATCATAGTAGACACCCATTTTGAGTGTTCCACCTTTGAAGCAACAATCTCACCTTCCTCAGCCGCCGTACTCGACACCAAATCTTCAACTACCCTAGGGATCCAACAAGACAATAGAACACACTCTAGTGGACTACTGATGTTCTCCCCATTACCCGAATTTGCAAATGCAACTTCCAACGCTAAATTAGGAATTACGGAGATTAGTGTACCCTTGTATACTTGATTGTACCCATGTAATGAATTAGGAATTACAGAGATTAGATCAGAGAATGACTCCTGCTCCCCCCTACCCCATCCTCCACCCCACCCTCTCCCTCAACCATCACCTTCTTTCTTTCCTTTTTTGCCACCCTCATATTTTCCTTCTCCCTCCCCCTTATGCTTTCCTCCACAGTTTGAGTTTTTCCCATATCCTTATCCCCCTCCTCCACCACTGCCTTTGCCCTCCCCTTCCCCACCACCTCAGGGGCCTAACCGAGTTTTGCCTAAATAGCCTACCCCTGTACCTACACCTTTAACCATACCAAGTTCTCCCTCCATTGAAACCTCTCAAATCATCCCTCCTAACCTCAATCCTCTATCCATGGGGGCAGTAAGAGGTCGTTCCGCATTGATGCTAAACTTTTTTTCTTTCTCTTTTGACAGGGGGAGGTCTAATTCATTTGCTTTACATGAGACACATCGGGGTGTTAAGAGCTTTATTTGGGTTGGACGTAGGGGTATGGAGTGGATTCTTATTTGTCTCGCCGATATACGAGATTGGGTGCCTGGTAGAGCTGCTCTCTATAAGAGACTTAGGGATAATGGGAAGTTGATAGAGTTCTGTAGGAGTTCTAACAAAACTGGTCTTTTTGTAGTTATTGCGGTTTACTTTAGAGGGTCTAGGAGAGGTTGTATTATGATACCAGCTAGCTCCAATCGTGCAAGTTGGTCTATGTTTCAGAGAGAGTTAAGGAATTTTTTCACTGGTGAGAAACCAGTTTCTATGGCTGAAGAATCCTCCAAAAATGGTGGTGGTGGAGGTGGTTAGTCGGCTAGTGGTGACAGGAGTGGGAAACTTTTGTGTGTTTTTGGTAATCAGCAAAAGTTCAAGAAATTTGAAAATTTTGGAACAAATTTGGGGCAGAACGAGATTCCTAGAGATCCTACAGAAGATGCTGTAGTTAGAAATGGAAATTCTGGCACGTTGTGGGGCAAGACGTTACTGCAGCGGTTTTGTCTGTGTTACATTCAGGGAGGTACTTGCATAAAATGAACTATACACATATTGTGCTAATTCCTAAAAAGAAGGATCCACAACTCATCACGGAGTACCGTCCTATAAGTTTGGGTAACGTTGTCTCAAGGATTATCTCAAAGGTACTTGCGAATCGGGTGAAGCCTATATTATCAAATGTTATCTCAGATTCCCAATGTGCATTTGTGCCTGACAGGCTTATCACAGATAATACTACTGTTGCATATGAAATGCTACACAGGTTGCGGAATAGGCGTAGAGGTAAGGTCGGACACATGGCTGTCAAGCTTGATGTTAGCAAGGCTTATGATAGGGTTGAATGGGAATTCCTAGAAAAAATCATGTTGAGAATCGGTTTTCCAATGCAGTGGGTGAACCTTGCAATGTTGACTGTACGTACAGCCTCTTACTCCATCATGATTAACGGTGAACCTTGCGGCTATGTCTCCCCCTCTAGGGGTATCAAGCAAGGGGACCCATTGTCTCCATATCTCTTCCTTTTTTGTGCCGAAGGGCTCTCCTCCTTGCTGCGAAAGGCGACTGAAACTCATCACTTAAAAGGGCTTACCTCTTGTCAGGGTGGGGTGCGCATCTCTCACCTTCTTTTCGCTAACGATAGCCTACTATTTAGTGAAGCAAAAGCGGATGAATGTCGTCGATTGATGGACGTGCTCACCTAGTATGAAAAGGCCTCGGGGCAAGTAATTAATCGCCAAAAGACTACGTTGTTTTTTAGCAGGAACACACGTCGGGAGGTTCAGGAAAATATTCGAACTATGTTTGGGGCACAAGTAATGACTAACTGCGAAAAATATCTTGGTTTACCCATGCTGGGGGGTAGATCAAAAGTCAGTACCTTCAAGGATCTCCAAGAAAGGGTCTCTAAAAGGGTGATGGGGTGGAAGGAAAAGAATATCTCAAAGGCTGGGAGAGAAGTCCTTATCAAGACAGTTGCCCAGGCGATTCCTACGTACTCAATGAGCATCTTCAAAATCCCTAGAGCTGTGTGCGACGGGATGAATTCGGTGTTGGCTAAGTACTGGTGGGGGCAGACCCGGAATGAGCGAAAAATTCACTGGATCAACTGGGGCAAATTGTGCACTCCTAAAAATAGAGGTGGGGTGGGATTTCGCGATATTCATGCATTTAATCTTGCGATGTTGGCTAAGCAGGCGTGGAGGCTAATCCATGGTACACACTCGTTGTTCTACCGAGTGTACAAAGCAAGGTACTTCCCCACGTGTTCATTCATGGAGGCCGATCTTGGGAGCAACCCTTCCTATGTGTGGCGCAGTCTCCTCAATGCTAGAGAGCTGATTAGGGTGGGTTCTACGTGGAAAATTGGCGATGGATGCTCGGTTGGTATTCAAACTCATAAGTGGCTACCGCACTCCCCGATTTTCCATGACAGAGTAGACCTGTCGTTGAGGGTGGCGGAATTTATAAATCCACAAACTAAACAGTGGGACAGGGGGAAGGTAAATGCTTGGTTTCAACCACCATCGAGAGATGAAGTTCTGCGTGTTCACTTGGGGAGTTTGGACGGCCGGGATACACTGATATGGAATGAAAATAAAGCCCAAACGTTTTCGGTGCGAACTGCTTATCAGGTGGCACTCCGGATGAATCTGACAGGGAACGGAGAACACTCCAGGGTGCAAGAAGACAAACCCGTGTGGAACCGACTGTGGAAGCTATCTATTCCTCCTAAAGTGCGGAACTTCGTGTGGCGGGCTACCTCGGACATTCTACCCACTCGAGCAAACTTAGCTCGTCGGAGGGTACCCATTGACCCTAAGTGTGCGGTTTGTGGTTCGAGTGATGAGACGGTTCTCCACATCCTTTGGCAGTGCCCTTTGGCGCGAAATGTCTGGGCACTTGTCAAAGGTAAGCTGCAGAAGTGTGACTCTTCGGCTAGGACGTTTTTTAGCTTAGCCCAAACCATGAAGGATAAGTTGTCTCAAAAAGAGCTTGAGGTGTGGGCCATGGTGGCATGGTCCATATGGAACGCGCGGAACAGACTATACTTTGAAGCATCTCAAACCCCGCCGCATGCAATACTCAAGAGTGCAGAAACGTTACTGGAAGATTACCAGCGTTTAACTCGTAGTATGCCTACCTACTGAGCACCTGAGTGCGCTACCCGCACTTTTTGTGACTCTTGTATACTTTATAGTTTTATTTTCCTTTTGGTAGTCTTGTCTGTTGGGGCCTGGTCTGTGGGAGCCACCCCCAGTGCAAACGTTGTACTCCTTTAGTTTTTTAATATACTCCTATCTTTTCCTGTCAAAAAAAAAAAAAAGAAATGTTTTGAAGCAACAATCTCACCTTCCTTAGCCGCGTACTCACACCAAATCTTCACTACCCTAGGGACCAACAAGACAATAGAACACACTCTAGTGGACTACTGATGTTCTCCCCTTACCCGAATTCAAATGCAACTTCCAACCTAATTAGGAATTACGAGATTAGTGTACCCCTGTATACTTGATTGTACCCATGTAATGAATTAGGAATTACGAGATTAGATCGGAAAATGACTCCTGCTCCCCCCTACCCCATCCTCCACCCCACCCTTTCCCTCAACCATCACCTTCTTTTTTCCTTTTTTGCCACCTCATTTTTCCTTCTCCCTCCCCTTATGCTTTCCTCCACAGTTTGAGTTTTTCCCATATCCTTATCCCCCTCCTCCACCACTGCCTTTGCCCTCCCTTCCCCACCACCTCAAGGGCTAACCAGTTTGCCTAAAAGCCTACCCTGTACTACACCTTTAACCATACCAAGTTCTCCCTCCATTGAAACCTCTTAAATCATCCCTCCTAACCTCAATCCTCTATCCATGGGGGCAGTAAGAGGTCTTCCGCATTGATGCTAAACTTTTTTTCTTTCTCTTTTGACAGGGAGAGTCTAATTCATTTGCTTTACATGAGACACATCGGGGTGTTAAAAGCTTATTTGGGTTGGACGTAGGGGTATGGAGTGGATCTTATTTGTCTTGCCGATATACGAGATTGGGTGCTGGTAGAGCTGCTCCCTTAAGAGACTTAGGGATAATGGGAAGTTGATAGAGTTCTGTTGGAGTTCTAACAAATGGTCTTTTTGTAGTTATTGCGGTTTACTTTGAGGGTCTAGGAGAGGTTGTATTAGATACAGCTAGCTCCAACGTGCAGTTGGTCTATGTTTCAGAGAGAGTTAAGGAATTTTTTCACTGGTGAGAAACGTTTTTATGGCTGAAGAATCCTCCAAAATGGTGGTGGTGGAGGTGGTAGTCCTAGTGGTGACCGAGTGGGAAACTTTTGTGTGTTTTTGGTAATCAGCAAAAGTTCAAGAAATTTGAAAATTTTGGAACAAAATTGGGGCAGAACGGAGATTCCTAGAGATCCTACAGAAGATGCTGTAGTTAGAAATGGAATGTTTCAATCTCAAATGGCAGACCCACACGGGCTTTAATTTTAAGTTGACTCTGCTTTTATGGCTTTGAGAGCGTGCAAGCCCGAGGGTGGAGAGCACTCTTACCTGGCTGGATGCGAAGGAGCTCAGATGGCCCAAGGATTTAAGTAGTGGGCCTGAAATCACTAATTATCTGGTGGGCTGTTAAAGCCCATGCCGTGGCTAAAGCACCTTCACCAAGTGAGGGTACTTTGGTCAAACCAAATCCTCTATTTGGTTATTCTGATGGTCAGTCCTCGTGGTGAGGGCGAGAGCTCGATAGGTGGATCGAGGGATGACTCCGGGTCGCCGGTGCTGCATCGGTGCCGGAATCAGAGGGAGTAAACCCCGATGATGTGGCGATGGGCCAACGTTTCCTGGTGGTGACATATCGGAGGAAGAGGGACGAGACCCAGAACTCCGACAGCTGGGGATTTGAGGGTGGGACGACGGCGAGGCCACCCGGGGCACGGCGGAGGCTCCGATGGGCGAGGGGTTACTGAGGCTTCGATTAAGGCTATACTCCATTCTTGCCCAGTTGTGGAGCTTCTCGCCCCTATCTCGGTGGCTTCCTTCCTGATGGGTGGTTGAGAGGCAGTTTGGGATGTCCCAAGGGAACAGAGTTGGACTCTAACAGTCCTGGGAAGCTCCGAAGGAATGGATATAGGCTCATCACCTGCGGTGCCGTCGCCGGAGAAGTGGAAGGTGTCGAACAGTTTTCTCCTTTGAATATTTTGGTTGAGGGGTGGAGGAAGTATTTACGGAAGTACCAAGCATAAGTGATACAGAGGGGCTCCTCCTTGCAAGGTTCTAAGAGGTTGGAATGAACAGGCTCGCATTCTTCTTCCTGATAGTATGCTTAGTGAGCACCTTGCCTTGGATTCTTGGATAGAAATATACAAATTCTGATTCATTAGCAAGGCACTGGGTATTGAGGAATATGGTCCTAAAATTCTACTACAATTTATAGCTCTCTGAGTCATGTGGAGAATGGCATCAACTCCATGGGCCTGTATTGGTTGTCTTCTTGGCTAAATGCACTTTATACAATGTCATTCCATTCATCTAGACAAACTTTGTTTAATTCTGATGCAGAAATCTTGAGAAAATACCATTTATTCCTCTTTCAGATGGTACATACAGTTCAGTGAATGAAGGTACAATCTGGTTACAATCTGATGCTTTAGGCAGGGTTTGATGGCAGGCATGGACTTGAAGCTTTCCCAAATTTATTTGCTAAACTTCGAACTGTGAATCTGCCCTCCTTTCTGCATCAACTGTTGATACCTCATGCTTGGATGTGGTTTAGTAGGCAACCTTACCAACTGCTTCATAGAATTGGTGTCCAGTGGTTGTCTGCTCATGAAATTGTGAAGGTGCACATCTTGCCAGCTGTATCTATGACAGAATTACAAATAGGGACAAGAATTTGATGAAAAGTATGTTTGCTTTGTATGATCCACCTACAGTCTAGCTGCCCTGATTGTCATGTTGAAAGGGAGTTCATAATCTCCCAATTACGAAATAAAGCTTTCATTTAACAAATCAGGGCTTTCAACGACTTGTTGAGGTGCCAATTCATTTTAGTAAGAATATGGAAATCCAGTCAATGTGAATATGTTGATTAATGTTGTAGATATGAAATGGCATGAAGTTGACACACTTATTTGAGGCATCCAGTTACTGATCACTCTCATGTGGACTGGAAAAATGGAGGGAATTTTTCCAGGAATTAGGTGTTGTGGATTTTGTGCAATTAATCAAGTTGATAAGACTGTTTCTGATATATCTCATATCATTTTTAAGAATCTCATGTGGGAAAGAGATCTGATTTCCCCTGAATCAATTGCCAAAGATGGGAATCTCATGAATTGGTCCACTTAATATCTGTATTGTCCAAAAATGCATGCAGCAAAGTTGTATATATCTGTTAGAGATTTTTGATACACTATGGGATAGTTGTTTTAGTGACAAAGTGATGGGTTACTGCAATATTACTCTGGCGGAGATAGCAACCTTCAAGTCTTCTTTTATGAGCAGCATAGTGATGTCCAGTGGGTAGTATCTGGCATGGATGATGAGCTTCACTATCCCAAAGATTTATTTTACGATTGTGAAGCAGTACGCTCAATTCTTGGTGCTTCTGCTCCATATGCTGTTCCGAAGGTTAGTATGATACACACAGATATAATCTTTTGCACTTCTCATATTTTTTTTACTTTGATATAATTTTTTTCAATTCTGATTCCTTCTTTATGCATGAAATATTGTGAAATGTGCAATATATTTGTTAGCTTTTGTGGTTTGGATGAGTATCGTTTATTATGGAGACAAACTTTGAATTCGTTTAATTATCACGAGTACTTCCACTATGATGTTAAGAACTAGAATGTGATGCAAACATATTGAAGGTTGCTACAATTATCAGAAAGGTCATTCTGCACAATGAGATTGGCAGCCGTATGAGAGACAACTCTTGCTTTAGAGCATCTTTCTCTCTCTCTCTCTCTCTCTCACACACACACACACACACACACAGCACCTTGCTTTGCCAAAGCATTGTACATTGAGTGAGAAAGGGCGTGAAGCTAATTTGCTACATCAACCAATACAATATTTTTTTTTTTTTTATGATTAATTCACAGTTTACAAAAAATACGGAACAGATTAGAACTTTTGTTACAGAAAAGAAGAAAAAAGATGAAAGATTGTTGGAGATCAAGTTTGGTTAGAAAATAATGTTATATGAAATAAGCTTTCATCACAAAGTCGCATTTGTATGCAAGAAGAAAGTGAGTTCATCAGGGTTGCTCCTGTTCTTTTTTATGTTTGATATTATGTTGCAACATTAGCACACTGTTTTAAATACTGTAACTTGAAACAAAATAATATGCTCCTTGATGTGGGAGACCAAGAAATTATTGTTTAGTATTATTTATGTTTGCAAGCTAATTGTATTTTTATGTTTCAGGTCCTATTAGTTTATTGGGCGTTTAGTATTTTAATTTTGAAGTAAGGTTATTTTGTAATAAGGCAATTAAGATTTCCTAACCAATTAGAATTAGATTTTAGCAATCCTTTATAAGAACCTATTGTACTCCTTGAGAGATAGTTGATATTTTGATGAATGAAAAAAATGGCCATTTGGTCTTCCTTGGTCTGTGCTGACTCTAGGTCCACCCTAGGTGCTGACTCTTATGATTTCCCGCTTGATACTGACTCTAAGCAAGGCTAGGTGCTACTCCTAGGTCATATCCTTTATTTTCCATTGTTTTAGTTTTATTCTGGTTGTCCTGCGTCAATTTTGGTATAGAGCAAACACCAATTGTTTGAAGCATCATCGCAAGTCAATCCAGAACTAGACTAAAAAAAAAAAAAAAAAAAAGCTTTCACTGTATATTTTCCACCACTAGAAATCCAGCCACTACACCACTTCAAAATCCCTTCACGACATCTCTGCCAACACACATCAG
Organism: Quercus suber; assembly: GCF_002906115.3. Classification (NCBI taxonomy): domain Eukaryota; kingdom Viridiplantae; phylum Streptophyta; class Magnoliopsida; order Fagales; family Fagaceae; genus Quercus; species Quercus suber. Next base: position 583,997 of record NW_027069519.1, read on the forward strand.
AAAACCATCTCTCAATACCCACACGTATCAAGCCACTAGAAGGTTACCCGTCAGCCAAAGCCCTTTGACCCAACAACCAACAAACCCCATCTGTCAATCTTGGCCACCGTTGAAGCACCACACCAACTACCAGAAAAGCCAGCCACCTAACCACAAACCCAAGTGCGTCGTACATCAGCCACCTTCATGTTCCGCCACCAGCCACTGTCAATACCTGTGACCTCCATCGCCAACCATGGACCCATTGCAAAACCAACCCTCACCTGGGCCACCACACCACCATCCAATTGCAACACAAGTGCCTCCATCATCTGATCTCAAAGGTGTATGCCTAACCCGGTCCTTTTCTTTTTAACTCAAGTACCCTTTAGTCTTTGAAAACCCTCACCCAACCCATTTGTAATCAAGTTCCCCCACTTGTTTTTGACCACCCAATTAGGAAGCCTTTTGGATTTTAATATTCCCTGGCCAGTCCAATAAACTACGCAAACCAACAAACCAACCGAAGTCAGTTTTTAAACCCAAGCCTTTAAGTGAGTGCTCACCCACTATACCCCCCCCCCTAAAAAAAAGCACGAAATCCAAACCTGTCAATAAGCCCAATCCCAGCAACTATTTGTTGAAGCACTATTTTAGAGAATCATGGTAATATTAAAAGCACCTTATTTTGATGGTTGTGAAACTTATTCACGAGATTTTGTCAATTGGATGGATGGGATGGAGCAATTCTTTGGGCAAGCAAATTTTGCAGATAACAAAAAGGTTAGGTATGCCAAATTGAAGTTAAGAGGTAAAACACAAAAGTTTTGGGAGAACATTGAATATTTCTGCTATATAAAGTATGAATTTACCATTGTGTGTGGGAAGATATGAAAGAAAAGTTTTGTGATGAGTATTTGTCACCATACTATCGAGCTAAGTATCTACCCCAATCTCAGTGTGGTACTTTTCAAGTTGAAGCAAATACGATGAATCTTCATCCTCATCCCATTTCATGTCCTCAACGCATTTTTAACAATCTATCAAGGAATTATCTACCAAGGAATTATCTATAAAGCTCATGAAAGATGTTCAAGACAGGATTACTCAGATGAAGCAAAAGAAGACTCAAACCAATTCAATGGGAAACCAAGGATACTTGATCACAATAAACTTATTACTGTCCCAATAGAAGACAACATTGATGATGATATCTTGGTCGTGGAGAATCCTTCAGTAACACTAAAGCCTAATGTTGACACAGACGTACATGCCTCGACAAGTGTTGATTTAACATGCGTGCAAGGAAATGAATCTATTGAAGAGTAGCAAGGTGAAGAGATGGTGTCTAAAGAGATTATTATGTTAGAGGGTGCACATGATGTGATATTGGAAGCTAATAAATCTGCTTTTGATCAGCCTTCCATGGTGTATGAAGACAAACAGTTTGCTAAAGTGGAGAAAGTGGATAACATATTGTTTCCAATGGTTCAAGATAAGATTATGTTGATTCCACACATTGATTTTGTTATTCCAGAAGATTTTTCATGGTGGAATTCAAGGTTTTTCTTTTCTCTATGCTCCCTAAGGTGATTCCAGACTTGAAGCAAGTGTTACTTGTCAGCATCCTAATCCTTCAACGCTTCAGAACTCAAGGTCGAGTTTTCTCCAACCAAAGGAGAATGATGCGGGAGACGCAAGAAGATTATTGTTTAGTATTATTTATGTTTGCAAGCCAATTGTATTTTTATGTTTTAAGTCCTATTAGTTTATTGGGCTTTTAGTATTTTAATTTAGAAGTAAGATTATTTTTGTAATAAGGCAATTAGGATTTCCTAGCCAATTAGAACTAAGGTTTAGCAATCCTTTATAAACAACCTATTGTACTCCTTGAGAGATAGTTGATATTTTGATGAATGAAAAAAAGGGCCGTTTGGTCTTTTCTTGGTCTGGTGCTGACTCTAGGTCCATCCTAGGTGCTGACTCCAGGTCCATCCTAAGTGCTGACTCTTAGTGGTTTCCTCATTTGGTGCTGACTCCAAGTAAGGCCTAGGTGCTGACTCCTAGGTCATATCCTTTATTTTACCATTGTTTTAGTTTTATTCTAGTTGTCCTGCGTCACTCCTCCGTATAATTCTTTGAATGGTTGGCAAAGCCAAATCCAACTTAAATGATTACCTACTTATAAATAATGTGCATTAGCACTCCTACAAGAAACGGCCTAGCTAACACGTGTCCTATGTTTTCTTCACTTTCTCTGCAGTTTGAGCTTCATACAATGTTGTGCCCTTGATGAGTAAAACAGGGGCCACCCTCTCTCTTTTCTGCACCAATCCTTATTTACTACTAATCTTTTTTGGGTGTATAGGTGGAGCATAACCAATTTGTTTTCCTCTTTTCTTTTCTTTTTTGGGNCTGTCAAAAAAAAAAAAAAGAAATGGAAATGTTTCAATCTCAAATGGCAGACCCACACGGGCGTTTAATTTTAAGTTGACTCTGCTTTTATGGCTTTGAGAGCGTGCAAGCCCGAGGGTGGGAGACGCACTCTTACCTGGCTGGATGCGAAGGAGCTCAGATGGCCCAAGGATTTAAGTAGTGGGCCTGAAATCACTAATATATCTGGTGGGCCTGTTAAAGCCCATGCCGTGGCTAAAGCACCTTCACCAAGTGAGGGTACTTTGGTCAAACCAAATCCTCTATTTGGTTATTCTGATGGTCAGTCCTCGTGGGTGAGGGGCGAGAGCTCGATAGGTGGATCGAGGGATGACTCCGGGTCGCCGGTGACTGCATCGGTGCCGGAATCAGAGGGAGTAAACCCCGATGATGTGGCGAGGGCGTCGGTGGTGTCCAAACCTGGGTTTTCCGGCTTGGTGGTGACATATCGGAGGAAGAGGGACGAGACCCAGACTCCGACAGCTGGGGATTTGAGGGTAGGGACGACGGCGAGGCCACCCGGGGCAGCGGCGGAGGCTCCGATGGCGGTTACTGAGGCTCCGATGAGGGCTATACTCCATTCTTGCCCAGTTGCGGAGCTTCTCGCCCCTATCTCGGTGGCTTCCCGTCCTGATTGGGTGGTTGAGAGGCAGTTTGGGGATGTCCCAAGGAACAAGTTGGACTCTAACAGTCCTGGGAAGCTCGAAGGAATGGATATAGGCTCACACCTGGCGGTGCCGTCGCCGGAGAAGTGGAAGGTGTCGAAGCAGTTTTCTCCTTTGAATATTTTGGGTAGGGAGGGGGTGGAGGAAGTATTTACGGAAGTACCAAGCATAAGTGATACAGAGGGGCTCCTCCTTGCAAGGTTCTAAGAGGTTGGAATGAACAGGCTCGCATTCTTCTTCCTGATAGTATGCTTAGTGAGCACCTTGGCCTTGGATTCTTGGATAGAAATATACAAATTTCTGATTCTTAGCGAGGCACTGGGTATTGAGGAGTATGGACCTAAAATTCTCTACAATTTATGGCTCTCTGAGTCATGTGGAGAATGGCATCAAATCCATGGGCCTGCATTGGTTGTCTTCTTGGCTAAATGCACTTTATACTATGTCATTCCATTCATCTAGACAAACTTTGTTTAATTCTGATGCAGAAATTGATCTCATAGAGAACTTAAAAAATACCATTTATTCCTCGTCAGATGGTACGTACAGTTCAGTGAATGAAGGAATCTGGTTACAATCTGATGCTTTAAGCGCAGAGTTTGATGGCAGGCATGGACTTGAAGCTTTCCCAAATTTATTTGTAAACTTCGAACTGTGAATCCTGCCCTCCTTTCTGCATCAACTGTTGATACCTCATGCTTGGATGTGAGTTTAGTAGGCAACCTTACCAACTTGCTTCATAGAATTGGTGTCCAGTGGTTGTCTGCTCATGAAATTGTAAGGTGCACATCTTGCCAGCTGTATCTGATGACAGAATTACAAATAGGGACAAGAATTTGATGACAGAGTATGTTTGCTTTGTAATGATCCACCTACAGTCTAGCTGCCCTGATTGTCATGTTGAAAGGGAGTACATAATCTCCCAATTACGAAATAAAGCTTTCATTTTAACAAATCAGGGCTTTCAACGACTTGTTGAGGTGCCAATTCATTTAGTGAAGAAAATGGAAATCCAGTCAATGTGAATATGTTGATTAATGTTGTAATATGAAATGGCATGAAGTTGACAGCACTTATTTGAGGCATCCAGTTACTGAATCACTCTCATGTGGACTGGAAAAATGGAGGGAATTTTTCAGGAATTAGGTGTTGTGGATTTTGTGCAAATTAATCAAGTTTATAAGACTGTTTCTGATATATCTCATATCATTTTTAAGAATCTCAGTGGGAAAGAGATCTGATTTCCCCTGAATCAATTGCCAAAGATTGGGAATCTATGAATTGGTCCACTTAATATCTGTATTGTCCAAAAATTGCTGCAGCAAAGTTGTATATATCTGTTAGAGATTTTTGATACACTATGGGATAGTTGTTTTAGTGACAAAGTGATGGGTTACTGCAATATTAACTCTGGCGGAGATAGCAAACCCTTCAAGTCTTCTTTTATGAGCAGCATTAGTGATGTCCAGTGGGTAGTATCTGGCATGGAGATGAGCTTCACTATCCCAAAGATTTATTTTACGATTGTGAAGCAGTAGCTCAATTCTTGGTGCTTCTGCTCCATATCTGTTCCAAGGTTAGTATGATACACACCAGATATAATCTTTTGCACTTCTCATTTTTTTTTTACTTTGATTAATCTTTTTTCAATTCTGATTCTTCTTCTTTTTATGCATGAAATATTGTGATAGTGCAATATATTTGTTAGCCTTTTGGTTTGGATGAGTATCGTTTATTATGGAGACACTTTGAATTGTTTAATTATCAGAGTACTTCCACTATGATGTTAAGAACTAGAATGTGATGCAAACATATTGAAGGTTGCTACAATTATCAGAAAGGTCATTCTGCACAATGAGATTGGCAGCCGTATTGAGAGACAGCTCTTGCTTTAGGAGCATCTTTCTCTCTCTCTCTCTCTCACACACACACACACACACATTGTTTTTTACACTTGCTTTGCCAAAGCATTGTACATCAGTGAGACAAATAATTCTTTGAATGGTTGGCAAATCCAAATCCAACTTAAATGATTACCACTTATAAATAATGTGCTTAGCACTCCTACAAGAAAGGCCTAGCTAACAGTGTCCTAGTTTTCTCACTTCTCTGCAGTTCGAGCTTCATACAGTGTTGTGCCCTTGATGAGAAAACAGGGGCCACCCTCTCTCTTTTCTGCACCAATCCTTATTTACTACCATATCTTTTTGGGTGTATAGGTGAGCATAAAATTTGTTTTCCTCTTTTCTTTTTTGGGGGGGTGGGGGTTTTGCTTTAAGAACCTGCTGCATCTCCCTGTATGGTGGAGGATTTACTCACATGGATTTTTATAGTTCTTTATGAGTATTATTATTATATTTTTTGGAACAGGTACAAAACGGGAAGCTAGAAAGTGATATTGGGTTTAGGTTTAAGTTACAATGGATGACATTTTGGAATTCTGAAAGTGTGGAAGTTCTCAGAGACCTTTTAAGACCAGTATTGCTGCATCTTATTTGCCATTTTAGATTTTAAAAATGTCATCTGAAAGTGAGATTATTTAATTTAGTAATGTTCTTTCTGCTGGCTATAGGGACTAATTTAATGCTTTTTTCTCTAGATTTCATGTATCCACTTGCCATGAACATGTATGTGTAAGTCAGCTCTTGAGTCAATGTTGGATTGAAATTCCTTGCATGCTATTTTGGCGTTTATATAATTCAGATGATTTCTTGGACATTTATTTATTGATAATTTAACAAATGAGTTGATTCCAATTAAGGAAATGAAAAAAAGGTTGAAAAGACCTAAAATAACATTCAGTAGAAGTATTAAAAAAAGGATATGTCAATTAAGGAGGTGATGGAGAGTATGACTTTGGATAGGATAGAATGACAAGAAAAATACATGTGACCGACCTGATTAGTTTGTTGAGGATCTATATCTGACTCAGATATAGATTAATTTGACCCCAGGGGGGGGGGGGTTTTGCTTTAAGAACCTGCTGCATCTCCCTGTATGGTGGGAGGATTTAGCTCACATGGATTTTTATAGTTCTTTAGTGAGTTGTTATTATTATTATTATTATTATTTTGGAATAGGTACAAAACGAGAAGCTAGTAAGAGTATCCACATTGGTGGAGCTATAATTTTAGCTATTTGGCTCCACTAAAAGTTACTTTACAAAATACCCAACATCTGTGGTTTTATTTTAGCTTTCAACACAATAAAATAATATAAACAATACATTAGAATAATATACCCACTACAATAAAATAATATATCTACTACAATAAACAACAATCACAACCACCAGTATGCCACCACTTCGCACAGCCCACCACCACAACTACCCAAGAAAATCAGCCCACAACCGCAAAAATAAAACCCACGGCAACCAACACCCACGGCATGACCCAAAACCAATGACCCACCACACCCATGGCATGAACACGATGTTGATGACCCACCACACAAACCCCGTGGCATGACCCACGAAACCAGGATTTTTTTTCTAAATAACCAAATCCCTAAAACAATTTCATTAGTTAGCAAGGTTTTGAAACTATTTAGCAATCTAACTAATCGAGTCTTTGGTCTTTGAAATCGAGCGAAGAACAGTCGAGTTTCAGAGGAAATCGAGAGTGAAAGACTCAAGTTCCTTGCTCTTTTGTTTTCTCTTCATTCTCAAGAACAAACCCAATCCAGAATCTTCGTTCTCAAGAACAAACCCACAACAGAAACCACACCCACGCCCTCCATCTCTATGTTTGATCTTTGTTGTTTTTCTTGCCTTGTCTGGGTTCTTCGTCGTTCGTTGTCTTGTCTGGGTTCTTCGTTCTTCGTTTTCCTTCGTTCTTCATTCTCAAGAACAAACCCACAAATCCAGAATCTTCGTTCTCAAAAACAAACCCATAAACCCACGGCAGAAACCACACCCACGCCTTCTATCTCTATGTTTGATCTTCGTTTTTTTTCTTGTCTTGTCTGGGTCTTCGGATTTCGTAGCCTCGCAGGGAGATTTGAGAAGTTTGTTTCCGCCTTGCTCTTTCTACTATGGAAGAGTATGAAACTCAAGTGTGAGACACTTGATTTTTAACTGAAATCAACTCAACCTCGCTGGATTTCAAAAAGCAAAATCGAGTATGTTAGACTCGATTTGTTATATTACTAAATAGTTTCAAAACCTTGCTAACTAATGAAATTGTTAGAGGAATATGGTTATTTAGAAAAAAAATTCCACGAAACCATGAAACCGATGACCCACCACGACAAGACCCAAGAACACCACAACACAAACCCACACCCACGACATGACCCAAAATCAATGACTCACCATACCCACGGCATGACCATGATGCCGATGACCCACCACACCCGCACCAACACGGCAAAAGAAGAGACCCTCACACAATAGATACAAAATTGAGAAGAAAGAGAGAAAATTTGAGAAGAAAAAGAAAAGAATTTGAGTGAAAAAATTAAGAAGAAAAAGAGAGTTTTGAGAAAAGAAAAGAGCAAGAAAATGAGAGAGTATGAGAGAGGCAGATGAACAAAGATGAAAGAAAAGGAAGAGAAAAAAAGGATAAAAAGAAAGAAAAGAAATTAATAAAATAATTAATGTAGTGTGAACGTAGAATAAATTTTTTTTTAAAATTTTTTTTTTTAACCTTTGAGCTGTAGTGCAAAGCCATCTTTGGCTGTGCACTGTAGCAAAGAAGCCAAAATTTTTGGCTATAGCTCCACCAATATAGCCTCATTTTTGCATTTGGTAGTGCTAAAAATAGCAATATAGCTTTTTAGCACCACCAATACTAATGCTCTAAATGATATTGGGTTTTAGGTTTAAGTTACAATGGATGACATTTTGGCAATTCTGAAAGTGTGGAAGTTCTCAGAGACCTTTTAAGACCAGGTATTGCTGCATCTTATTTGCCATTTTAGATTTTTAAAAATGTCATCTGAAAGTGAGATTATTTAATTTAGTAAATGTTCTTTCTCGCTGGCTATAGGAACTAATTTAATGCTTTTTTCTCTAGATTTCATGTTATCCACTTGCCATGAACATGTATGTGTAAGTCAGCTCTTGAGTCAATGTTGGATTGAAATTCCTTGCTATTTTGGCGGTTTATATAATTCAGATGATTTCTTGGACATTTATTTATTGATAATTTAACAAATGAGTTGATTCCAATTAAGGAAATGAAAAAAAGGTTGAAAAGACCTAAAATAACATCAGTAGAAGTATTAAAAAAAGGGATATGTCAATTAAGGAGGTGATGGAGAGTATGACTTTGGATAGGATAGAATGACAAGAAAAAATACATGTGACCGACCCTGATTAGTTTGTTGAGGATCTATATCTGACCCCAAACCCAAAATTTTGGGACTAAAACTTGGTTGTTATTGACTTATTGCTGTATAATTTGACAGATTTGCATTGAGATGCTTTTCATCTATATTTGCTTTCCAGAACCAGAGGTTTTTACTTGCTTTTGCTCATACCTTCATCTGTTCCTCTTCTCATTCTATTTTGGATGACTTTCCTTTGTCCTCTTCCTGTTACAAATTACAATGATATCTTATTTACTTATGGAAGACTTGCTTTTAATATAAGCTTTATACGTGCACTTTCTTGACATCTTAGCACGCTTGGTTTATATCTATTTTCCGTTTATTATTTGTTTAGTCTATACTTTTGAGTCTTTCACTTATAAAAAAATACTTCTAAGTCTTTCAACCAACTAAATGGGTCCAACTTTCTTTGCATGCCAGCATATCGCAAATGTCAAACTTGTACACATTCATCTGGAAAGAAATGGCTACTTCAAGGCACAAAATCACCGAGGAATTACATTCTGGATATTGTGTTTTTGTTCCCTATGCGTCTGGCTAAAGTCATGAGGATGTGGTACCTGGTATGTTTTTGTCTCCTGAAGAAATATGTTGGCATGATCCAACTGGTTGTCTAGACCAAATTAAGGAGATAAATCCTCAGTGCAGTTTGACAGAAGTGACTCATTGCCCCGTAAAAAAGACACTGAGCAATATATATCCAGGCCTTCATGACTTTTTCATTGACGGCTGCAGAGTACATGAGACCCCTCCTCTCTGTGGCTACCTACAAATTTTGCTCCAGCTTTCGACTGTTACTTTGCCTTCACAAGCAGCTAATGCAGTAAGTAACCAAATCTGAAACAAAATCACAGTTGCTATTAATGTTTGTTGTGGTGAAACTTAAGAGTTTCTTTCATGTCTCAGGTTTTCCAAGTGTTTCTTAAGTGGAGTGATGGTTTGAAATCTGGACTCCTGAGTCCTGAAGATATCATTTACTTGAAAGAGCATCTTATGAAAATTAACTGTGCTGTACTTCCAACTGAATATGATAAGTGGATTTCCCTACACCCGTCCTTTGGCCTTGTGTGCTGGTCGGATAATTTGAAGTTATGGAAACAATTTAAGCATTTTGATAAGATTGAATTTCTGTACTTCAGCAAACTTAGTGAGGATGAAAAACAGATACTACGAACAAAAGTTTCTGTGCTCATGCAAACCATAGGGATTCCAGCTCTGTCACAGATGTAAGATATCTCTCTCTCTCTCTCTCTCTTCCCCCTCTGTGCATGTTTCTAATTATCATGAACTCCACATGAACTCATCCAATAGGTCCGGCAGTGTATCTAATTATCAATGTGTTTACCTGAATGAAATGGACAGCTAAACATTCCTACTACAAATGATTGGAATTTTAACTTGAGCTGATCCTAAAGAAGCCTCAAACAATTTTATTTATAGCTATTTTAGCACTCAGGATAAACTATAAAGTACTCTGCCTGCTTTTAGATGTATTCATGGTTCTAATTTTGTATTGTTGTTTCATAGCACATCATAAGCGAGCTTGTATACATATATGGTACAAGGAAATTTATCTTATGTGGTGCACCATGGGATACATGGGTAATCTTTGAACTGTTTCAATTTTTTGTTCATTTTACTGTGTAGAGCTTGTACTGATCTTTTATTGATCACTTTCAAGGTTGGATCTTTCATGTGATGTTATTTGGTCCTAGAAGTTCGTTTACATGTGTTGTTTTGCAAGTATCATGATAAGTTTGTGTGGAGTATGAAATTATTCCTTTCTCTGTTACATACACTCAAGTTGCTTCTGAATGTGTTCATAGAAAGTTGGGTTTGATAATTGTGTGTTCTTGTAACACTACTTCCACTTGAGATGTAGTTACTGGCAAACCTAGCAAAAGAATGAAAAATTGTGGGAAATGGAGAATGATATATAGTGGGTTTTACTTGGAATCGGACAGCTTTCTCTCTCTCCATAAAAGGGATTTCTATTACATGTGGATATAGTACTTTTTTGCATAAAAATTCTTTTGAATTATTGACTTGCATCAGACAATGGAATTTCTTTTAAACGCTAGAATTTCTTTTTTAGCTTGAAATAAGCACGACAATCTGTACAGTTGCCTATGAGTTGTTGAGCGGAAATCATTCACTGTTAGATTTTGTTGATTTAAGCAAAGATGAGCACCATTTTTGTCACCCTAAAGAGAAAAAACAAAACAAAATAAAATAAAACAGGAAATGAGATATATAATGCGATCTTCATCTTCCTTTCCACATTGTTGCATTAATGTGCAGGTTGTAACTCGTGAAGCAATATACGATGGTCTGGTAGACTCTAGCTTCAAAGCTTCATTAGTGGGCTGGGCTCTACCGTATGCTCAACGCTACTTCTGTAGTGTACACCCTGATAAATATGTAAAACTTAAGCAGTCTGGATTTGATCTTTTGAATCGTTTACAAGTTGTTGCTGTTGAAAAGCTTTACTACAGGAATGTCATAAAAAGTTGTGGCGATTCATGTGCATCTAAGAAGCGAATTGAATGTTGCTGCTTACTTCAGGTATGTGATGAAATTCTTTGGGTTCGAGGGGGGGGTACTCCAGTGGCTCCATCACTTCTTGTGTGGTCTAGGCATTAGGGTTCAAACCCTACCCCCCCCCCCCCCCCCTCCTCTCTACCCTATTTACCTAGAAAGAAATGAAAAATGAAGATAGCATATTAAAAACAAACTTCCAGCAAAACTGATACAAAACCCAGACAGACTATGTTTGCTCTAAAGCCTTTAATAATTTTTTTTTTTTGATAGGTAAATTAATATTATTGAAAAGAGACTACGTCGTGAAAAGAAACACGAAGTAGCCTGAAGACTTAAAATGGTTAATATCTACATATGAGTTGACTCTATGAAGGAGGAATAGAAATACTATCAGCAAGACATGATACAAAATACACTCATAAAGAGAACTAATGAAGATGCTGTATTTAAAATTGCAACCACTTTTGGACATTTAGAACTTTGGAACTACTTTAAGCATTAAAAAGTTGGTAAACTACACTGGACATGCTAATTTATGCTGTACAAGGTTTCTGCACTTGCTATTGCTGGAATTTGGAGATTTGTGATGTTGGCTTATTTTACTTTCATCCTTCTAGTGGAGATATATTCTGTTTTTAGTAGTTTTTTTGCTAATGTTTTCACAATTTGAAAATCATGCTTGTGTGATATTTGGCACTGTTGGGGATATTAATATGTTACTGTCTCTCTTTTTTAACTATTGCCATAATAGAGGAAACTTTAATATCAATTAATGACTTTGGGGCTAGCAGAAACCTACTCCCACAAATGATAAAGTATAATGATCAGTACATGACAAGATTTAAGAAACGTGGTTCATCCAACTCCATGCCTACATTTACAAGCATCATAAACCAAAATATACTACCATAGTCTCAAAATTTGAAATATTGTGGAAAATAAAGAGAAGATGCACATCTACGGTCTTCATGGTGGGGAAAGTGAATCATACTTTCTAGCACAAAGATACAAATTTTGAACAATCAATTAACTGGCGCAACTTGCAAACCTAAACTATTTCCTACCTAAAAGCTAAAACCCCTAGTGCCTTTGGAGGATTGAGGTTAGGTTATGACTAACCCTCCTGAGGGGACTGCCTGTGGCCACTTTGGCATCAAGGTCTTTCAGGCATTGGTATCTTGGAGTGTTAGGGACTATGGTCATGCCCAGGTAGGGTTGCCATGGCTGTTTGCTCCCTCATCTTGTGCATTTAAGGGGGGTGGGGGTGCAGGAAATAACTCTCACAAACCCTCGCAAACATACACACTCTCAGAATCCCATAAAAACGCCAACCAGAATAAAGCAACCCAAATTTCATTGCACCTAATGGTGCTCTAACATTTGAACAATAAATCAAGGTGTTTCAATAAAACTTTCTCTGAAGTTTTTTTGTCTTTTAGCTTCCAAACAAACACACGCTATGCTTATGTTGAATCATAGACATCTTTCAAGTTGAAGTCCTTATTTGCACTGATGCCTCCAAATCCCTAAAATATGTCAGACTCCAACACTAACTTGGTACTCTCCTTTTAGTTGATGGTTACTAAACTTACATGAGTACTATTTTAAACACCAATCAAGCCCCTCACCAGAATAAACCAACCTAAATATCATTGCACCTAATGGCTCTGTAACATTTGAACAATAAATCAAGGTGTTTCAACCAAATTTTCTCTGAAGTTTTATTGTCTTTTAGCTTCCAAACAAAACTACAATATATTTATGTTGAACCATAGACATCTTTCACGTTGAAGCCTTTTTTGGACTGATGCCTCCAAATCCCTAAAATATGTCAGCCTTCAACACTAACTCAGTACTCTCTTTTTAGTTGATGGTTACTAAAATGAGTACTATTAAACCTCCTTTTATAATGTATGCTTTATTAGAATTTGAGGGTATTTCCAACATTTATATCCTTATTGTATGCCTTTTACAGGACAACGTTTTGTACACAATCCAAGAATCCGATTCTCATGCCCTATTTATGGAGCTGTCTCGTTTGTTATTTGATGGAACTCCTGATTTACACTTGGCAAATTTCCTTCACATGATCACAACCATGGCTGAATGAGGTTCTACTGAGGAGCAAACAGAGTTTTTCATCTTGAATAGCCAAAAGATGCCTAAGCTTTCTAATGAAGAATCTGTTTGGTCCCTCCCATCCATAACTTCACGGACAAAGAACGATGACACTCCAAACAAGTTTTGATTCAATAAAGTCCAAAAAGAAGGCTGGAAATAACTCAAATTGGCCGCCTGTGGATTGGAAAACTGCACCTGGTTTTAGTTATGCTCGTTTAAATGGTTTTAAGACTCAGGCAACAGCTGCACAGCCTAGCGGCAGCCCACGAAAGGATGATTCTGAAGGCACAGTCATGGAAACTGATAATGTTCCTATCTCAATTGAAGATGATTGGACCATTGAAGATGATTTTGTAGTTTTGTCAGCCAATTTGGAAAATCAGTCTGGCAATGCTTGCAATTCAACTTATTCTGATCAGTCTGGCCATGCTCCCAATTATACTGTTTCCACTTTCCACCATGCATGTTGAATTTGATCCTGTTGATTTAGATCTGGTGTCTGATGGCCCTGAGTTGGGTGCATCTAATTTTAGCAGTAGAGATCATCTTAGATTTGGTAGCCCCAATGCAGCACAAGCCATGCAAACGGGGAGATAGGTGAGAGTGTTGCTTTCAAATACATTATTGGGAAATTTGGTGAGACAGCAGTGAAGTGGGTTAATGAAGATATTGAAACTGGGTTACCTTACGACATTATAGTAGGGGAGGAGAATAGTAGGAGTACATTGAAGTTAAAGCAACTAAATCTCGAAGCGAAGACTGGTTCAATATATCAACAAGAGAGTGGCAGTTTGCAGTTGAAAAGGGTGAATCATACAGCATTGCACATGTTTTGTTAGGTAAAAATAATGTTGCAAGGGTGTCAGTATTCAAGAATCCAGTAAAGTTATGTTCTCTAGGCAAGTTGCAGTTGGTTGTCATGATGCCCAGGCAGCAGGAGTTTTCCGTTGTCTCCTAACATGAACACACTCATTTTCATCTGCGCTTTTGGGTTATGTTGACTCTGAAATCTTTAGCCAATCCATAACTGCTTTTATGAAAATACACTGAAATGACAGAGGATTGTGTACGGTCACTCTTTCCCTCAGAAAAAGTCCAGCTCCTGCAAAGGAAAGCAAGCATTTGTCGTGGATTTTACCTGCAAGAGAACTATAATGGGGCTGACTTGGTATAGGATTTGAAGAATCTCTGTAGTGGTATTTCTTCTAAAAGAGTGACCAAAATGCCAAAGGTTTGATTTGCACCGCAGGGATCTAATGTCAATATGTCATCTTCATAAATTGTTGTATGTAAATCATAGATTGCTATCATATTGTAATTTTATTTATTTGTAATATTTTATTAGCGGGTGATGGCTTAAGCAGTTGCCCATGAAATTTTGTACTAGCCTCGTACAGTTTACTTTTGACCTTTAAAATTTGAGCTAATAGTTCCATTAATTAAAGAGAAAAAACAGTTCAAAGCTTTTTCTGTTGCCCTTTAGCTTGAACAAATTCCTAATTCTTGTGGATTCAGCCAAACATTGTAATTTTACTGTGGATCTTTACATACCAAACCATTGAAACTTCATTTGTTACATTACACGACCATAGGGCATGAATAATTAATTAATTTTTAATAAGATTATTGACATTGCACACAAATTGGATCAACTAGGGACGCCACATCTAACCAGATTATGGATTGTAGGAAGGCTATTATTCAAAGCTTGCCACAACGAAAATCTTGATCTTTTGAGGGTTTTTCAACGACTAAATGCTCTTCCATACAAGAAAGTATATTATGTTTCGAGTGTATATATTCAGCCCCTTACAACACATTGGATCAATCAGTACATGGATTTTCCGTGTTGTGAAAGAGGTGGGTATATATGCCCGAAACATTATTTAATTTTTCCTTCCATAAGACTCCCCCGTCCCCACTCCACCTTATGAAGCTATTGCACACAACCAAGATGATATTGCACTTCGTGCAAAAAGCTCATACGACTTTGTTGCTGTCTATACTCTACGTAAGCTTATCCTCAACATTTAGATTTGATAATGAGCTTTGCTTTAATTAACGTTCCCATCTTCTAGAAGGAAAACTCTCCTAAGCAAAAACTGACGTTCTAGAGCCTAGCATCTGAATCAAACAATTGATAGCAGAATTGCTGATTAAACAAATTGGAGATATTTGTTTGAGTTCTGATGATCAATCGAAAATTTGATTATGGTCTGTTCGAGTGTCATATGTTATCCAATATTATTTTCAATCTCCAAAAATTTAAATTGATCTTATACTAAATGAGGTCATAGATATTTTTTTTTTAAAAATGAATCGTATAATTTTTTAAAGTTATTGCTTGCAATTCAACTTATTCTGATCAGTTTGGCCATGCTCCCAATTATACTGTTTCCACCATGCATGTTGAATTTGATCCTGTTGATTTAGATCTGGTGTCTGATGGCCTTGAGTTGGGTGCATCTAATTTTAGCAGTAGAGATCATCTTAGATTTGGTACCCCCAATGCAGCACAAGCCATGCAAACGGGGAGAATAGGTGAGAGTGTTGCTTTCAAATACATTATTGGGAAATTTGGTGGGACAGCAGTGAAGTGGGTTAATGAAGATATTGAAACTGGGTTACCTTACGACATTATAGTAGGGGAGGAGAATAGTAGGGAGTACATTGAAGTTAAAGCAACTAAATCTCGAACCAAAGACTGGTTCAATATATCAACAAGAGAGTGGCAGTTTGCAGTTGAAAAGGGTGAATCATCAGCATTGCACATGTTTTGTTAGGTAAAAATAATGTTGCAAGGGTGTCAGTATTCAAGAATCCAGTAAAGTTATGTTCTCTAGGCAAGTTGCAGTTGGTTGTCATGATGCCCAGGCAGCAGAAGGAGTTTTCCGTCATCTACTAACATGAACACACTCATTTTCATCTGCGCTTTTGGGTTATATTGACTCTGAAGTCTATAGCCAATCCATAACTGCCTTTATGGAAATACACTGAAATGACAGAGGATTGTGTACGGTCACTCTTTCCCTCAGAAAGAGTCCAGCTCCTGCAAAGGAAAGCAAGCATTTGTTGTGGATTTTACCTGCAAGAGAACTATAATGGGGCTGACTTGGTATAGGATTTGAAGAATCTCTGTAGTGGTATTTCTTCTAAAAGAGTGACCAAAATGCCAAAGGTTTGATTTGCCCCGCAGGGATCTAATGTCAATATGTCATCTTCATAAGTTGTTGTTTGTAAATCATAGATTGCTATCATATTGTAATTTTATTTATTTGTAATATTTTATTAGCTGGTGATGGCTTAAGCAGTTGCCCATGAAATTTTGTTCTAGCCTCATACAGTTTACTTTTGACCTTTAAAATTTGAGCTAATAGTTCCAGTAATTAAAGAGAAAAAACAGTTCAAAGCTTTTTCTGTTGCCCTTTAGCTTGAACGAATTCCTAATTCTTGTGGATTCAGCCAAACATTGTAATTTTACTGTGGATCTTTACATACCAAACCATTGAAACTTCATTTGTTACATTACACGACCATAGGGCATGGATAATTAATTAATTTTTAGTAAGATTAGTGACATTGCACACAAATTGGATCAACTAGGGACGCCACATCTAACCAGATTATGGATTGTAGGAAGGCTATTATTCAAAGCTTGCCACAAGGAAAATCTTGATCTTTTGAGGGTTTTTCAACGACTAAATGCTCTTCCATACAAAAAGGTATATTATGTTTCAAGTGTATATATTCAGCCCCTTACAACACATTGGATCAATTAGTACATGGATTTTCCGTGTTGTGAAAGAGGTGGGTATATATGCCCGAAACATTATTTAATTTTTCCTTCCATAAGACTCCCCTGTCCCCACTCCATCTTATGAAGCTATTGCACACAACCAAGATGATATCGCACTTCGTGCAAAAAGCTCATCTGACTTTGTTGCTGTCTATACTCTACATAAGCTTATCCTCAACATTCAGATTAGATAATGAGCTTTGCTTTAATTAACGTTCCCATCTGCTAGAAGGAAAACTCTCCTAAGCAAAAACTGACGTTCTGGAGCCTAGCATCTGAATCAATCAATTGATAGCAGAATTGCTGATTAAACAAATTGGAGATATTTGTTTGTGTTCTGATCAATCAAAAATTTGATTATGGTCCATTCGAGTGTCATATGTTATCCAATATTATTTTCAATCTCCAAAAATTTAAATTGATCTTATACTAAATGAGGTCATAGATATTTTTAAAAAAAATGAAATCATACAATTTTTTAAAGTTATATATATATGATTTCATTTTTTTAAATTTTGTGCTTTATGCAGCAAAATTGTTTTAACATACATAAAAATTTTCCTAATGCTTAGGAAATTTAGGGCAATTTGAGAAATAAGAGGATAAGGACTTCGTGTAATTAATCTATTAGTTCCATTTTCCACTATAAGCTAGTTTCTTGCTCTAGATAAACATGTGTGACAAATATGTATGTATCTTTTTTTTTAATCAATATATTTCACATTAGTTTTTTTTTTTCCCCCCAAAAAAAAAAAATTGATGGGAATGCTATTAGGTCGAATCATGCATTATGATTTTTTTTTTTTTTGGTAGTCATTTTTTTTTTCTAAATGATTGATAAGGATGAGAAGATCAATAATTCACCAATAAGTTTTTATAGTGGTTGTTTTGGTCCCTAATGTGGATGACAGAACTATTAGAGTGATGATCACAGACCACAACCTTGTGTCTGCAAAGAGAATAGATTGGGTAAATTGTGTCTGAATGCAAATGAGGGTCTTGGTATTTATAGGCAAACTCACACCTATTTGGGAGTAGACATAACTTTATGAACATATGAACATATACTTCAACCCTTCCAGCAACAGCCTCACCCAACTATGGTCTCTACTACTAAAACAAATATTGGGTTTGTGAAGCAACACCATCCACTGAGCAAGGTTATTGTATTTTTAGGGTGCACCATAGAATGGTGTAATCATCTATCGCAACTACACACTAACATGTTTATACTTGTGTTTATCTTTTTAGTTTCTAGTGCAATTAAAGAATGAGTATTTTCTGTGATAAGTATTGTCAAAATTTCAATTCATAACAAAAAAAGGAAGATGAATTTTCTGAATTTTTTTTACAATGAAAAAGAAGTTACTATGAAATTGAGTACAAAATAAATTATAAATTATGTGCGGAATTTAATAGAATGTTGAATTTCATTTGATAAATTATTCATTTGAATTATAGAGAAACAAGTTTTTACATTTTATTGTTCCTCAAAAAAAAAAGTTTTTACATTTTATTAAATATTAATTATAATAATTTTATTTTTCATCTATTAATTGGTCTTGAATGTATATCCTTCTTATTTTTGAATTCCTATAATCACGCTCTATGTATGAGAAAATGAGAGAATCAATATTGACCTATAAAGACCAATTCGACAAAATACACAAAAATTTATCATTTTTGATACACGAATTTTCAATTTAATTCAAAATCAACTATAATTGTCCAATAACTTAGTATTATAGGTGTTATGTAAACTAGAGTTGCAAGTTTTCACCCACAATAATAATAATAATAACTAGCCTCATCACATGCGCTTCGCACATGCGATGAGGCTCTTTTTTTTTTTTTTTTTAATCAAAGAGAATAGGATTCATTTTTCAATTAGAAGCTTTTGCGTGTTTATCCAAATCCAATTAATGATCCAACCCGATAAACGCAAATATATATTTGAAAACTAGGGGTGTCAATGTTCGACCCAACCCGCAAACACGACACGAACTCGACATGGGTTTTTGCGGGTTAGGGTTGAGCCTTAATGGGTTTGAATTATAAATGAGTTGACCCGTAAACGATACGATAAGAAACGTGTCATAAGCAAGTCAACTCGCGTAACCCGTAGTAGACACGTTTGACACATCAATTTATTTGTGTCAACCCGAAATGACCAACTTAACACAACCCATTTAACTCGTATAACAAATAAATATTCATTTTATTTTAGATTTGTCAAATACCTTTTATATCCAATAAATATTTTAAATTTAAAAAGAAAAGTGAGTAATTACAAAAACTTAGAAGGGATATAATTGGAAATTGAAACTTTACAAACCAGATCTCTAAACCCTACAAACCCTAAATCTCTAAACCTTCTTATAAATATCTATTTTTTTTTTTTTAGCTGTACTGCTCACCCTACTATCTTATAGTCTCATACCCAATTATCAAACTCAAAGTCTCAAACTAGTTATTGCTCTCTCTCTCTCTCTCTCTCTCTCTCTAATGTGTTTAGTGAGTTTTAGAATTAAAAAAAAAAAATCGTTTTCTTGGTGTTTTAAAATTCTACAGTAATTTTTTCTGCATAATGTTTTTATTTTATATACTTTGAATCCATGTGCTGTTATTAATATATGAGATATATTAATTGTTGATTAAGGTCACAGTTGTAGCTTTTGTCTTGTGTCGTGTGTTTTTTTTTGGTGTTTGTATTAGTGTTGGACACCATCTGCACATCTTGCAAGTGGGTTTATTGAGATAGGTTATAAACTAAAATCTATGGATGATAATTCTAGTCATAGTCGGGATTAGCCTACTATTTGCTCCATATTTTTGTTAAACTATGTTATTTTATTTTTGTTAAACTATGTTATTTTTTGGGTTGAAGTGTTTGCATTTATTTTGGAGTGTAAAGAACTTATTTCTAGATGAATGTTATATTTTTGTTGAACTATATTATTTTGAATTTGGGTTGAAGACTTCAAGTGTATGCACTGCTTTTGGGATGTAAAAAAAATATTTCTAGATGGATGTTATATTTAATATTATACAGGTTGAAATGGGTTGTGTTACATTCATGTTAACTCAACATGACTCGTTTATTAAGTGGGTCAAATGGGTTGGGTCAGGTCAACCCACCTTATTAACAGGTCGGATTATGGTTGAAGGATCATGATACCTTTATTAAATGGGTCAGGTTAGGGTTGAGCCATTTAGTTGAATACCTCTATCTCGACACGACACGAACCCGACACGCTAACCTGAATTGACACCCTTATTAAAAACCCTAACCCACGCTCTACCTTATCCTTTCTCCAAAACGCAAACCCACGCTCTGCGGTTCCTTTCTCTTCTCTATTCTCTACCTTCTCCTTTCCCAAAACCAAACACTGAAAATCAATCCTGCTAAGAAGCCATCCCCACACTGTTAGGTCCGAGATAGAAAGAAGGCATCACCGAACAAACCATTGTCCCAGCCATTGCAGAGGGTATGGCTACTATGTATAACTCCATTGGTTCTTAATTTCGCTTCATAATTGTAAGACTACTTTTTCCTTTTGCTGATTGGTTTCTCACAATCCTAAAAAACAACAAACTAAGCAAAGAAGCCATGAGTCGTGGAGTATTGTTGTAGATTCAAGATTGGTCATAAAGATTGGGCTTTTAGGATCGTTTATGAGAAACCCAAATAGATTTTTTGAGGGCTTTTGTTTGATTCTTTGTTTGGTTGCAGACTAAGCTTCTTCTCCAATGTCCTGCCTTGTTATTATTTACTTTTGGTGTTTTGGGTTGCTATGGCTGAATGATTGGCCTTTAGTTTGCCAGCCTTAAAAAGGGTTTTCCAAAAAAAATTTAATTGTATTTACTTTAGGGGCTATGGCTTCTTCTGCTTTATATCTTATTGTGGTAGAAGTTGAACACTTTAGTGGGTTTTCAAACTTGGGCTTCTTCCTCTAGAGGTGGAAGATTCTTTCTTTAATTATTGGTAATTGGTTCTGGATTTACATTACTTTGCTATTATTATTATTTTCATACGTGATGCGTAGAATTGGATCATGGGTGAATTATAATTGAATTCATAGATTGATGGGTTTAGATGTAGAAGGTTTAGATAATTCAAATTATTGGACGCATTGAATTTTTATGTTCTTATCTGTGTTGTGATTTATTATTTAAAAATATTGTATAGTTTATATCATTAGTTGCCCTTTTTAGTTGGTAGATTTTGGATCAAGCTGAATTGCATGGTTTCCTTTCTTCAAAATTCTAGACCTTTACATAAGACTCATTGAGACAAAAGATTTTTGAAGATAGACCAACCCTATCATAGCATCACTCGATGTGCTTGACAATTGTCTGAGTGAAGTCAAAATAATAATAAAAAAGCTTCGAAATTTTTTTATGTTTATTTTATGGAAATCCTCTATTTTCGTTTGGATTATTTATTGTTTTTTTTTTCATGCCAATTCAACATGATATTTGTTTTGTTTACTACACGGATTTTCGTAATTATTAGAATATAATGAGTCTTATACCTTGATGGTTTTTTGCTGATTCCTCTCACTGTAGCAGTAACACTGTTCAATATCTCAACCAAAGCACCTAGGTTGTCCACCTATTTCAGACCTTTGTACAACCCCTTTCAATTTTCAGTTCAAGCCATTGATATCTACACTACCTGCAAGGTCTCTGTCTTTCTCCATGTATATGTGTATGTGTGTAAAGTTTGTCTTTTTTTCTCTATTTATATGTGTAAAGTTTGACTCTTTTATGGCTTTTCAATGGGTGATATTTTCATTTTGGTTGGGATTGCTTAGGTGTTTCAAGTTAGAGTGAGTTTTGTAAAGGATGTGCAAAAGCAAGAGGCATGGTGGGAAAGACAACATGAACTTGCAGTTGAGAATTTTGGGGTAAGAATTTCTTCTAATATTTCTTATTCTTCATCTTCTTCTTTCGATTTTTATTTCTCTAAGTTTTAATAGTGTTTACAAGTATTTTTGTGTGGTTGTCTTTAGAATAAATAGATTATGACTTTGGGAATTTATTTTATGACTTAAGTGAATTATAAATATTGGGGCCTTGAAGCTTATTTCATCATAATTTACCACAAATCAATTGATATATTGTATGACCTATTATCTATATATCTTTAAAAGAAAAGGTTTGTAAAAGGATTTTTTTTTTTTTTAATTTTTAATTTTTTTTTGCCCTGTTTGAAGCTTCTCAATGGGTATCACTAAGACTTAGTAAGAAAACCACAAATATGATAAACCATATGTAAATATACTTTAAAATTTGATTCACGGTTCTCACTATTGTTTTCATTACATTCCTGTGTTATTCTATAGACTCTTACATTTATCATTTTCATTATGTTATGATGTTTAGAAATCATTTATTTTTAGGAGTGACCTTCTTGCATCAATTTATAGTGGTAGATGATGAATTTTGATAAATGTCAGGTTTTGCTGAAGGAGCTTACAGGTATTGATATAAATTTCATGTAAAATTGTGAGTGGTGTTAATGATTCACTTAAAAGTGATTGTCTATTCAGTACTATTAGAAATAATTCTTGCTGGTGGCTGGGTCATGTAATTAATTGGACATGGACAAAAAGGAAATCCATTTATGAATGAGGAGGAGGAGGAATACATGTTGCGTACACACCTTTTTTAAGGGTTTAATTCTTTTTTCTTCAATCCTTTTATGATGGTTGCTGTTGAAAGGTAGAGATAGAGTTATTTTTTGTTTTCTGTTTTGTTATTTGTTGGCTTAGAGCATCCTCATTAAGGAGGGAAAATTCTATAAATGCTAAAATTTAGCATACTAAATGCTATAAATACTAAAAAGCATTCTCCATTAAGGTTCTCAAATCTTATTTATTTTGCAATATAGCTACAGTGGACGGCTATCTCTAGCAGCCCATTGTAGCAAGATTGTAAAAAAAAAAAGGACAGGGATTTCCTCCAAATAGGTTTGCAGCAACTGCTACAAACGAGGACAACTGTCAAGCACACAAAGATACACATAAGCAAGGGTCATGTGCAACGCACATGACCCATTTTAAGAGAAGTACTGCTGTTAACGTGCGTTAGACAGAAGGTCTTCTCCTTAAACGTGCCTCTCTCTCTCTCTCTCTCATCTCCTCCAACTCTATTTTCTTAGCAACCTTAGACCGACAAGAGCTTCCTCTCTCTCATCCTCCTCCTCCTCTGTTTTTCTTCAGCAACCTCAGACTGGCAAGAGCTTCCTCTCTCTAGGTTGCTTGATTGTTCAGTGGCTGGATCGGTAATGATTGGTGGCTGGATTGAAGTTTGGTGGTGGGTTTCAGTGGTTGAGATTGGAGTTTGGTGGTGGGTTTTGGTGATGGCACAGATCAGAGTTTGGTGGTGGCATTCGTTCACAGATCGGAGTTTGGTGATGGGTTTCGTTCTCAAATTGGAGAGGAATGGTGGTTGGACTAGTTGAGTTTTTTTTTTAATCAGATTTAGGTGGGGTAGTTTGCTTCGATGGGGTTGTGTGGGTAGTGGATGGGTTTATTGTTTGGATTTGTGGGGGATAATTAATGGTTTTATGGCGGATTCTGGTGGATTTGTGGTTGTGATTTGAGGGCAGTCATGGGTTAGCCATGGTTTTGTGATTTGGGGCGTGGGTTTGTGATTTGGATCGGTGGGTTGGGATTTGGGTGGGGGTGGTTGGTTGAACAAACTTTCAGTAATTGGGTGGTGGTGGTGGCTAAGCTTCGGTGCATATGGCAGTGGTTAGGGTTTCTAAGAAGAACAATGAATGAGGATTAGAGAGAGGAGAGATGCCGTCTGGGTTAGATTGAGAAAGTATATGCTCTTGCCGGTCTGAGGTTGCTGAAGAAAAATAGAGGAGGAGGAGAATGAGAGAGAGGAAGCTCTTGCCGGTTTGAGGTTGCTAAGAAAACAGAGGTGGAGGAGATGAGAGAGAGAGAGAGAGAGAGGCGCGTTTGAGGAAAAGACCTTCTGTCTAACACTGTTAACGTTAGGGTTAACAACAGTACTCCTTTTAAAATGGGTCATGTGCAATGCACATGACCCTTGCTTATGTGTTTCTTTGTGTGCTTGACACTTATCCCTGTTTGCAACAGTTGCTGCAAACATGTTTGGAGGAAATCCCTGTCCAAAAAAAAATATATATTTGTTTAATAAAACCACGCTTCCCTTTTTTGCGCCTCCCTTCTTCGTGCCTATCTCCTCTGATTTTCCCTCTCTTTTTTTTTTTCTGGTTCTCTATTTCTCCCACGCCTAGGCCTCTGCATTCTCTCTTCTTCTTCTTCCTTTTTATTTTTTTATTTTTTATGTTTCTCTATTTATCCCAAGTCGCTCTTCCCTTCCCTCAACCCACACCGCCAATTCATCTCCGATTCACTACTTCCTCTGACCGAACCACCATCACAAACACAGTCTTCTCTCCCTGACCCACTCTTCTCTCCCTGACCAAAACCAAAAACCCAGTCTTGAAACCCATAGTCTCATCTCAAAACCGAAGATTCAAGGGAGGGGATTAGGCTTCCATTTGGGTCAGACTGAAGCTCCATGGGTCAGGCTTCCATTTAGGTTTTGTTTTGGGTTAGGGATTTTGTGGGTCTTGTATTGCTGCTCAGTTCTTCTTGATCTGATCTTAGAGCTAAAAGCTTTACCTAAATTTCGCACTCCAAAACCACCGTTGACCAGCGCACGGCCCCGATTTGAACTTTGGCGGACAAGTCCTTAGCTCATCTCTAATTCTCTCTTGTCAGGTACACCTTACTTTTTTTTTTTGGTTTCTAATTCTATTCCTATAATTTTATCTAATTCAATTCTTTTTTTGCAGTATAACCAAAACACTAGAGCGATACCAGCAATCTTGCTTCACTCCTCAGGATAACAGCATTGAATGTGAAGCACAGGTTTGTGTTTGCTGAAATATCATCTTTAGAGTTTATATGTTGAACAAATTTTAGACAGATTTGCATTTTTCTCTACACACATGAAATTAAACTTTGCTCAACATATAAACCATAATAGGATTTGTTGCGATCCTTATTTCCCATTCATTTTCATTTCCTTGGTTGTTGAGAACTAATATTTACTCTAGTTGTAATTATTTACAATTTGGGTCTGAGTTAAGGTATATGGAGTTTATGGTAGGCTGAAGTTGAAAGAGTGTGTGTTTAACAATTAAGATTTTATATTGGACAAGGGTACTGACTGCTTGACCTTGTGTAAAAGTTATTCAGTGTATTCACATTATATATCGTATCATGATGCACATATATGATTACTACAAAAATTGTTTACCCGTGCTGCCTGTAGTTTTGTCTCTTAAATGATGTTTTAGTACTTTTGCCTCATGCCTCAAGTTCAGATACATTTGTTTGAACAATTAAGACTTACTATTTTCCTTTGCTATTGTGCACATATGAACATTATACTAGTATGAAATTTCATACATTATGTTTGAATTCAGTGGCATATATGCTTATACTCATGGTAGTTAATGGTAGTTATTTGAAAACATAAAGAAAGAATATTGAAATGAAATTGTAAAAAAAAAAGAATGTTTGATGTTTGGTGGATTGTAAAGTGGTATGTTAAAATTGATAAAGTAGGATTTTGAAATGGTAAATGCTAAAATATTTAGCATTCTTGATGAGGTTGCTCTTATAAATCCTATTCAGTTCTTTTATGTGTTTCTATACAGTTTTATAGGCTCTATTCAATACTGTTAGTGGAAGCAATTGGACTTGCTTGGTGATTTTGTTGAAGGAGCTTACAGGTATTGATATAAATTATTATTATTTAAAAATTTTCATCAATTATTAATATACAATGAATCATTGGATGCTATTAAAAGAGAATTGGATGCCAAAATGTAGAATAAATTGGGGTGGGGTTATTATGAAATTTATTGACATTAAGAGTGTTTGGTTTTACATTGTAAATCTTTGATGAATTGGTATAATTAGGTGTTATACTTGATACTAATTTGGCAAAAAATTAAGTAGCTTGAAGAAGTTGAGAAAAGAGAAGAGCCTAAGAAAGGGAGGAAATACATTCTTGAAAAGCATTGGATAAAGCTTGAAGATATAAGCACAATTGTATATTTATTCTATTTATTGGGTTTTTTTGTAATACTTATTAAACCAAATGTAAGAGCACATTATAATTATTGTAATATATTACTTCATAATATTTGTATTTATCTCATTTTTAATATTACTTCATAATATTACATGTTTCATCTTATATTAGAGCCAATTTAGCTTTCAATAATTGAAATTTGAAAAATGTTTAAACCTGAACATGTTAACATTTGATTTAAAACAATCCCGTGCATCGCACGGGTTAGCGACTAGTATTGTATAATAGTCAATAGGCCTGTCTCTCGCCTTCTCTGTGCAGTACCATTTCTAAAGTGCCATTTATTGGATCGATGGCTCCAAGCACATTGGTGGTTAAGAATCTTTCTGAAGATGTGACCGAGGACGATCTTGAGGAGTTATTCTCTAAGGAGGGTCCATTTGACAGCGTTGACTTTGAATCTTCTACTCATGGCGTCGTCAAATTCTGTACATCAAATTTCGTAGCAGTAATGATGGTACTCCACTACTCCACTATTCATATTTTCTTGATTTCTTAGATTCTTGTAATTTTTGTTCTTGATTGTTTGACCCCTTGTACACTCCCTGTGTACTAGGGTGCTCTCCTTTTTTATATCAATAAACTTATTACTTATAAAAAAAAAAATTGATTTGGTTATTTTTCATTATTTTAGACTCTCTTTTAACTTTATTATTCTAATTTCAAGATTTTCAATTCTCACTTTATCTCTCATCAATTCATTCTTACATTTTTATTTTGTTAGTAGAAAGAAATTGTAAAACTTTATATATTTAGTTTTATTTTTTGGTACCATAGACGTATTAAAATTTTCTTCCTTTTTTTTATATAAATATTTTGAATATTTAATTTTTCTTTGTAATATTGACATATCAAAATTATCTTTTTATTAAATTTTATATAATTAAAAATTTTTAATAGCTATCATAACACAAAAAGAAAAAACATAGTGCGAACCAAACCTATAGAAGCCATTAGGCCATTAACCATCAAACGACGTCGTTTACAAGTGAAAACGGAAGGGGTTTCAGGCCAAGCTAGAGAGAGAGGGCGAAGCTGTGAGAGAGAGAGAGAGACATTGCGGATCCGTACAGTAGATACGGCGCAGGCATGGCAGATAGAGATAGAGATAGAGGTAATCCATCCATCCATCCAAACTGCTGCTGCTGCCTTTTAATTAAATTTCCAAATTTAGTCTTACTCTTATTGTTAGCCTTAGACTTACTCCGATGGACTTGTACAGTTCTCTCTCTATATCATAACTGTAGAGTAAATGTCATATGATTATTAATATCTTTTTTATCTTTATCATATGATTATGATATGATTATTTGTTCACATTTATACTAAAAAATTATATGTAAGACTGTAGAGCGAGGACATGATTGTCCTCAATCAAATAACTCTAATACATGAGATGTGATGTGGCCAACCCTAATTACTCTCTTCACAATCTGTAACCAACTTTCTCAAATTTTGGGACTAAGGCTTGTTGTTGTTGTTGTTTATAGACAAATTGGACTGTTGTTCTTAATATGAATTTTATTTAATTCAGACAAATGCTAGTAGTTATACCATTGATCTTAACACACATTATCTTAACATAACAGCCAGTGTTTCAAGGCCTTCCTTTATTACATGGCCTCCACCATCACCTGTCTGCACCACTGCCTCACCATTTTCAAATCCAAACATTCGACACACTACCAAACACCATTCAAGAAAGACTTATCAACAATTCTAACCTACTGCAGACCTTTTAGAGATGCTACCTCAAATTTTTAGAGCCTAATAGAATTTATGTAATCTTCTCTTTTGCATCTTGTCATTGTTTAGGATGTTACTGTTCACTGTATTGTTCATGTGCATTGTTCTCGGTTATTATTCAACTTGTGGCAGATTTGATGTCAGTTTCTTTATATATATATTGGCAAGCATAAATTGAATCTTTTCCCTTAATAAAAGCATAGATAACATTTGTTTGGTTTTTCTTTAACAGCAAAGGAAGCTATGGATAAGCTAAACGAGAAGAATTGAAGGGAAAGCCAATGGTTATCACTGGTGTGAAAAGCAATGTCCTATTAGTATGCAAAATTGGGGTGTCAATTACTGCCCCCTATCAATAATGATGACTTTGAGGCTTTATTGTCCGTTTTGGTGCTGTTGATTCTTTCAAAGCAGTATTGCAACATCTTGATACATCTTATTGGATTGTGCAGTTCGACTCAGAGACATATGCTACAAATGCCATTAAATTTTTCAACAGTGCTGAAAGTATGGCATGAAATTGTAAGTATTTTTTTCTTCCTTGTGGTTCTTATTTGAAAATAATTGCATTATTTTGTTTCTTTCTTTGTTTTTTGTTTTTTTCAAACTTGTAACTGATGTGTGGGTTTTATTCAGCCTTGTGTCAAAATATAATGATTGCAAGAAACTTTGTGTGGAATATCATCCAAAGATCTAGATGAGAACAACATTTATTAGCATTCTCTTTGTACGGGGAATGCATTGTCAATATCGAGATAAATCGAGTGGTATGCTTTTGTTAGCTATCATATATCAAAAGGGGCTGAAGAGCTATGAGGAACTTAAATGGCACAGATTTAGGTAACTTTCAATTTGGTCATGTCTCTTACTTCCCTTTTCTTTTTCAATTATTATATAACTAATATTCCTTAATCAGGTTCACATCGTTTGTAAGTAAGAGGTATTGTGACGCAAGCTTGACTGAAGATAACAATCTGAAGAAGCCCCAATTTTTGTGATTGAAGATAATCGAGGCAATTATTTACAATGTCAATATGGCGATTTTCGTACTGTATTCAGATTCCTTCAATTCCTGAACAAACTAGGGGATGATCATAGACATATTGGTCTTTGGAGATAATTTGGCCCGACATCCGTGGTTGTTATGAAGTTGTGTATAAACATGTTCACAGTGAGAACGAGGTGTCATCAAACGTCCGTTTGATGTTGAAGTTGTTGAACCATGTTTCAACGAAGATTCGTGAGCACTCTGAGCTGTGGTTCAACAAAATCAAAAGATTCAACACCTTCAAACGGTTTGATGACTACCTTGTTCTCACTGTCAACATGTTTATACACAACTTCATAACCAGGCCACGGACTGTCGGGCCAAATTATCTCCTATAGACCAATATGTCTATGATCATCCCCTAGTTTGTTCAGGAATTGAAGGAAATCTGATACAGTACGAAAACCCGTCATATTGACAGTTGTAACTAATTGCCTCCGATTATCTTCAATCACAAAAATTGGGGCTTCTTTAGGATTGTTATCTTCAGTCACAGCTTGCGTCACAATACCTCTTACGTACAAACGATGTGAACCTGATTAAGGAATATTAGTTATATAATAATTGAAAAAGAAAAAGAGAAGTAAGAGACATGACCAAATTGAAAGTTTACCTAAATTGTGCCATTTAAGTTCCTCATAGCTTCTTCAGCCCTTCTGATGTATGATAGTTAACAAAAGCAATACCACTCGATTTATTCTCGATATTGACAGTGCATTCCCATACAAAGAGTTGTTCTTCTATTAAGATCTTTTGGATGATATTCCACAAGAGTTTGTTGCAATCATTATATTTTGACACAAGGCTGAATAAAACCCAACACATCAGTTACAAGGTTTGAAAAAAATAAAGAAAGAAACAAAATAATGCAATTATTTTCAAATAAGAACCACAAGGAAGAAAATAAATTACTTACAATTTCATGCCATACTTTTCAGCACCATTGAAAAATTTAATGGAATTTGATGATCCGTACGAGCACTCTGAGCTGTGGTTCCTCAATAGAGTTCTACAAGAATTAGGCAGTGCCACTTGTGAACTTAAACGCATGTTTATTTTGAATTTTTTTTTTTTTTTTGATACACTTTTGAAGTTAATAATGATTTCATTTGAATGGTTTGGACGAAGACAATCTTCATTTTTTTTTTTTTTGTGTGTGTGTGTGGAGGGACCGAGACACTTTTGGATTTGGTGACACATAAGCACCCTAAGTTTTGTGTTTTCTTATGATGCATGAGATAGTTAAATAAAAGTTTTATATATGTTAAGTGTCTGTTTAGCATGATTAATTTTGCCAACTTATTTTACTCAGATGAAAACACATTTTGGTCTTTACATTTTGAGGTTACAATCAATTTGGTCCTAATTTTTATGCAGTCAATTTGGTCTTGTTATTTTCAATTTAGTATGTTCTGTTAACTACTAACGAATATGTTATGTGGCAAACAGTATGCATTGTTGGCATACTTAAAGCTTTGGTGGCAACTAAAAAATAATAATAATAAATGCTAGTCAACATCTAATAAAAATAAATAAATAAAAAAATCAACTCACGAATTTAAAAAAAAATTTAGATGATCTAATATTGAATTTCAACACAAACCGGAAAAGAAACTCAAATTAAGAGCAAAAAATTCTTTTTTTTTTTTTTTGGGAAAGAATCGCTACAAATCTTAGTTCTACAATTCAAGTCATGTTACCGACCATCTTTGTCCTCTCTTTCCTAGCTGAAAAATTGAAATGATACCATATCTCCACAACAAATAGAATTAGAAGAATCAGCCATAGAATAAAAGAAAAATAAAATAATCTCAATTTCATTTCCCTTAAAAAATTTTAAATTCCCACCCAACTCTCTAAAGTTCACCAAATCCAAAACCTATAATATCCCATCTGAATTAGCCAACCATGTCCTGCTTACCCTTTCCCTCCAACCCAAAACAATCCAATATCCTCCTTCAAACTTGCGAGTTTTCCCTCCATCCCTCAATGAGTGGCCAGCTCTTCGTTGGCGTAGAAAGTTGGTACCCGTGGTGTACCTCTAGTGAACTCAATATACTTTTAGAATCACCACCGCGATTTTAGGGACTTGGATTTGGATTTGGGTTTCAATTGTGCTTCCTCTTGTCATTTCTTTCAATCTCAAAATTTGAAACTTTTTTCTCCCTTTGGATTTGATCATCAATTCATCACGCACATAGCCTACATGGATTTTTTTTTTTTTTTTTTTTTTTTCTCTCGCTTTGGATTTGGTTTCTCTTTTTCTTTCTCAATTGAGTCCAATTTGAGTTATTGAGTTGTGTTGTATGACTTTGGTTGGAATGCTTGGGACGGGCAAAGAAAAATAAATTGAAGAACTGATATTTTGTGGAAATTGATTTGGGTTTGATTTTTCTGATTCATGTTCAAGTTTAAGAGCATTTGAATTCTTTTCTTTTTTTTTAATTGGCGAATTGACTTTTTTATTTGACAGTCATTTATTATTATTATTTTTAGTTGTCACATAAGTTTTAAGTGTGCCAACAATGCACACCATTTGCCATATAAGTATATTTCGTTAGTTGTTAACTGTAGGGACTAAATTAACTGCAAATTGAAATAATAAGAACCAAATTGATTGCTACAAAATGTATGGACTAAATTGACTATGACCCCAAAATATAGAGACCAAAATGGTGTTTTTGCCTTTTACTTATGTATAAGTTACGTATCGTACGATACATAGAAAAATGCTTTAAAATAAGATTTTTTATTAAAATTTGTACTTTTATTTGAATCTAACAAGTTTTTAGACTTGTTTTTAATACAAAATTATTAGTTTACTTAATTTGGCCTAATAAAATAACATATTCATAAGGTTTTTTCCTCTCTCTCTTTCTCCTATGAATAAGATATTAATTGAAAATATAAAATTTTTTTTTGTCATTATTGTTATAAGTCCAAGAAACTAGAATGCCAAGAAGCAATTTTTTTTTTTTTTTTTTCTAATTATTCAAACAAAAAGAACAAGGGGAGATAGTAAATGTTAATGACAATGAAGAAAATTTTAATGAAGAAATAAGTTTGCAAAATGATAAACATGATGATAGCATTTACTTAGATGAGGTTTATTAGGCAATATGATGAAAATAAATTATTATTTTTTGATCATTTGTAATATATTATCACTTTTAAATTTAAACCATTTGAATGTATATGTTATAAACTCATGCTAGGTTGATTTATTTAGTTAGCTTGTTAAATATTATTACATAAGTGATGAATAAATTAGTCATTAGTTGAATATATTTAAAATTTATAATGAATATACCATTTATATATGTATATTTATAAATTTTTATAAATTTTATTTAAGTGTTTGTGTTTCTTACGATACACGATACGATATGATATACGATACGGAAAAATAAAAAATCGATTCACGATACAATTCATGTTTTGACTACTATACATTTACTTACAAAGATGCCCCAAAATAAGATTTTATACCTAACATCCTACTCTTTACACAACATAATGGACTTGGATGTAGACTAAAAATTTAGCATTCCCATGTCCAACCTCTTTCTGATGAGTTTTGGTGATGAAATCTTTGGTTCAGGAATTTTTTCAAATAGCTTGAGGGAGGACACAAGATATCGTAGGCATCCAACTGGTGAAGGAGAATTGTAAAGAGGAAATTTGGTTAAATTGTTTTGCAGAGAACCTTCAATCTACTTTTCGTTTGCATAAAAGAACTAAACATTCGTTGAAATTAGTACACAATTATTACAATGAAAGAATTTTTAATAGTTATTCCCTATTAGTAAGAACATAAAAAATATATGATGAAATTTCTTGGAAGCATTTAAATACATACCATCAATGAAGAATACTAATAATTACTGGCCTACTGGATTATAAATTTTTTGTAAACATCTCAAGTTCTCAACCTATTCTAAAACGAAGACATTAAAAATGAATATCATGGAACACGCAGGTGTTGCAACTAAACAAATGCCAAACTATATATCTCTGTGTGCATAATTATGTTGCCTAGCCAAAATTTATCTCGAGCATTTAGTTAAACACATATATTAATGTTTGTTTTCATAAGTAACCATTTTGCCGAACACAATGATAAAATTAACCAAAACATCAATTATGGGTCTGAAGATAATATGAAGTATAAGAAACAGATTACATAGGATTGCCCGTTTAGATCCTCTGATTGGCCAATAAGCTAGCAAAAGCATCTGTATGGAAAATTTTCAATACTACAAAATTAAGGCTTTTAGCAGACAAATGAGCAAAGATTCCTGTAAGTTCTAGTGACAGGTTATTGAATCAAAAAATAAATACGTTTGGCAAATTTAATTAGCAATTATTAATAAAACAAAAAAAAAAAATACCAAACCTGTTGGTGATGTCCATGACAATTGGAAGAATTTCAAAGTTACATATTAACTCTAAAAAACCCAAAACCAACAACGATCTGTCAATTGAAAACATAGTTTTACACAGGTTTTTTTTTAAATCCCTCACTTTGGCACTTTGACTTCTCCGCAGCCAAAGTGAGAAGGTTGAAGAAAAAAAAAACAAATTAAATTTGTTAAATAACATTATTATTAGCAACGTGATGTGTGATACCATGTTGTATATGCTAGAGTGGATGCGGAAGGAAAAGCATAGAATAGGAACATCGAGAACACGAGGGTTACGTGGTTCAGCCTTGTCGGCCTACATTCACAGAGGAATCCCTTAAGGATTACATCTTTATTGTATAAGAGTGTAGTACAATAACCTGTGTTACAATGAATCCTAACATGAGTATATATAGGCGACTAAACCCTAGACTACTAGTACAAGTAGGAATGGGCTTGGGCCTATTACATTGGGCTAATATATGTCAAATATATATCTCTAACACCCTCCCTCAAACTCAAGGCGGAAGCTCGATGAAGGCTTGAGGTTGGATAAGCATGAGAAGATCACTCGAAGTTGCCTTGACAAATGCCTTTAAAGAAACCGCAATGAAGAATGTGTTAATTGACCAATTTCGGAGTTTCAAATGAAGAAACGAAGTCCAAATTCAGAATCTACACGAAAAACTGAGCAAGATAGGCCATTTTGGAATTTTTGACTTTTGGTCAAAGGTCAACGCAAAAGTCAAATAAAGTCAACAGATTTGGTCAAAGTCAACGGTCAGTGCTCATGGGTCAGATCCAGGGGGTCCGGGTCGGGTCGGTCCGGGTCAACGGTCAGCTAGGTGACGTGGTGCTGACGAGGCAACACTGCTGACGTGGCTAGCGACGTGGCTGATGACGTGTCTAGGCTGACGTGGCTTCGTTTGCTGACATCATCAAATGATGTCATGACAGGTATCGGCGGGTGATTGGCGCGTGGTAGTTCACCGGCGCATGGAGGAGATCCAGAATCATGACGGTGCATGTAGGCACGTGTGAGCGAGATAACGGCCGTACTTCTCGGGTTTTGCAGATCGGTAGGCCACGAGTCCGACAGAGCGGCGCGTGTGGTCACAATCCTATCCGAGATTCGAGATTTGTGGCGGCGCGTGGGTGATTTTCTGGAGCCAACTGTGGCGTGTGGAGGCGCGTGGCTGGGTTTCGGGTGACCGGATTTCTGGGTTTTCCTCATGGGAGGCCGTGGAGCATGTATGTGGGGTTGATTTCGTCAGGCGAATGCTTGATTTGCACAGATTTGCTAGGGAGAGGCACGGATTGCTTGGGCTGCAGGATCTGGACACAGCATTGAGCCACAGTGGCTGCGAGATGCCATGGAGTCTAGATGTAGCAGACAAGCATGTGTGACTTCTAATGGTGGTGTGCACATGAGAATCTTCTTTGCATGCTAGAGATGTTTGTTTGATCCCAAGAATGAAGTTTGGCTCTGATACTATGTTAAATAACATTATTATTAGCAACGTGATGTGTGATACCATGTTGTGTATGCTAGAGTGGATGCGGAAGGGAAAGCATAGAATAGGAACATCGAGAACACGAGGGTTACGTGGTTCAGCCTTGTCGGCCTACATCCACGGAGGAATCCCTTAAGGATTATATCTTTATTGTATAAGAGTGTAGTACAATAACCTGTGTTACAATAAACCCTAACATGAGTATATATAGGCGACTAAACCCTAGACTACTAGTACAAGTAGGAATGGGCTTAGGCCTATTACATTGGGCTAATATATGTCTAATATATATCTCTAACAAAATTCAAAGAAAAAAGAGAGGAGGGAAAAGCAAGCGTACCAACTACTAAGAAGAACTGGCAATGGTGGAAACTGTGGCAGTTGAATTAGCTTTTTCCATCAAAGTCATGATCTATAAAGATGTATGATTTTCAAACCCAGACCTTTTATGAACCGGAAAAAGAAGACGTTCAAGGTTTTTAAAATCAGAACCAAGGTCCAACAATGATGATGTTATAATTAATTTAATAATTATTTAAAAATAAATAAATATATTAAATTAGAAATAACGGAAAAATTAACTAAAATAAGAAAATATTTAGATACCAGAAACGTAATTTTATAAAAATAAATTTTATATATATATATATATATATATATATATTTATAAAGCCTACGTCTAAATTAAGCCCATGCCTTAATTTTATAAAAATAAATTTTATATATATATATATATATATATATATATTTATAAAGCCTACGTCTAAATTAAGCCCATGCCTCGGGCACAAATAAAACTAGGCCCATGCTTTGATGCCCAAGCCCATTTCAACAGTCAACTTTCCAATGAAATTTGAAAGTGGAAAACAAAAAGATAAAAGATTAAAAACATAAAAGTCTGCTTATTAAATAATAGCTTAAATACAAACCAAACCCAAGGAGATTTAATAAGAAAGTGGTTTGGTGAGTGAGCAGATGACAGCCAAGCAGGCAAGCATTATTCCACCATCTCCACCATCTGCAAAGCAACTCTAGACACTAAAAGTACAGAAACTGAAGTGGCAAAAGGCAAGAAACGCTGAAAAATGAGAGAGAAAGCGCGAGTAAGATAGAGAAGAAGAAGGAAGGCAATGCGATCTAAAGGTCTAACAGAATCTCACGATGGTTTGAAGTTTCAACAATGGTGGTAAGTACCAAAAATAAAATCCATATCTAAACCGCAAGAACCATCAACGGTTTTCAAACTCAGGAGGTTCGATCGCAGTTTGCACGGTCCACTGCTTTTCTTGTATAGGCCGGTTCTTGAGAGTCAAAAACTTGTCTTGACGAATGGTTCCCGGTAAATCCGGTCGGACCGTACAGGTTTCACAACCTTGTACAGATGTGGTCAGGTTTACTGGGTCATTGTAAGAGCATCCACATCAGTTCTTTTAAATTTGTTGTCTATTTTACATGAAAAAACCTTCTCTTTCTATTTTACACTATCACTTTTACAAAACACCCACATAAGTTTATCTCTTTTACAAGATATTTCAATAAAATATTAATTCTTCTCAATTTTTTTTATTATTTTTCTCAACTGTTTCACTATATATGCGCGCCCTCCCTCTCTCTCTTTTCTGAACAAATCACCTCTCTCTCTCTCTCTCTCTTCTACCTTCTCTCCTTCTTTCTCAAAAACTACCAACCCATATCACGCTCCACGCTTCACCGGCCGACCCACGAGCTCCGATCAAGCGAGACCCACGAGCTATGGCGACCCAGATCCTTTCTTCACTGGCCGATCCACGCTCCACAAGCACCGATCCATGCTCCACGCTTCACCGGCCTACCCACGAGCTCCGATCAAGCGAGACCCATGAGCTTCGGCGACCCAGATCCTTTCTTCACCGGCCGATCCACACTCGACAAGCATCGATCCATGCTCCACGCTTCACTGGCCTACCCATGAGCTCCGATCAAGCAAGACCCATGAGCTTCGGCGACCTAGATCCTTTCTTCATCGGCCAATCCACACTCCACAAGCACCGATCCATGCTCTACGCTTCACCAGCTGACCCACGAGCTCCAGCGACCCAGATCGTTCCAATAAGTACCAATCTCTCTTTGTTGTTTGTCCGTTTGGGTTTGTTTGTGTGTGAGTGTGTTTGTATGTGGGTTTGTTTGGGTTAATTTTCAGTTGATTTTGGCGCGCTGGGTTGTTGTAATGGTTGGGAAAGAGAGGTAGTTTGAGAGAAGAGAGAAAAAGAGAGAGCGCAGTGTCTGAGAGAGAGAGGGAGGTAAGAGTCAGTTAGAGAGAAGAGAGAAAAAACTATTAAAAAACTAAATACATGAGCTACAGTGCCCGTGTAAATTTACATAGGTACTGTAGCTCGTTGATAATTTTACACAAGTATACACAATTTTAAAAGGACTGATGTGGAGTGTTTTTTGGTTCAAAATATGTAAAAGTGGTCAAAATGTGTATTTTACACATTTATAAAAGAGCTGATGTGAATGCTCTAAACTGAGATTAGAATGAGAGAGAAGGAAGATGTTGAAGAGTTAAGTTTTTTTTTTACTATGAGTATAGATATAGATTAATTTATGTAGCAGTGGGTGCAATAAGAAGCTGTTAATAAAAAGTTAAAAGTCAAAAGGTGCTTATTGAAGGAAAACGTGTCTATTAACAAAAAATGTGCCTATTAATCGAAAATGTGTCTATTGAAAATGAAAATTCACAATTTTTTGGTATTTTTAAATTTATATGTGGCATTAATTTAAGTAGTCACGTGGCGCTTAAATTGATTAGGCGGCCTTCTCCATCTGATGGGGAATGGGAGTTGGCCAACAAGGGAGCAAAAAGTTGAAGACATTGTAGTCACTGCATAAGTCGTTAGTCTTCGGAGAATCTAAGACCACTTTCGGTGTTTTTCTCCTCAAGTTGCATGATACCACCTTAGTTTCAATCATCAAATACATGATTTCCCCATCATTTGGATGGTACGCTAAGACCTCCACAATCATATCCACCCTTAGTAATTCTGTGAGGCAAGGAGATTTTTCTAAATCTCTAAGATACACCTTGTGCTTTAAGTACCATTTGCCTCCTTTATCATGGTCCTTGAGGCAAGAAAGCACGAGGCTCGCCACACCCGCACCAGACTCGTCCTGACACAGCGTTCGATGTTTGACACGCCGATTCGCCTCTCTTTTTTCTTTTCTTTTTTCGATTAGCTCTGATTCGGGCCAAAATTGCCTAATTCCGGTGGAAACGGGAGCCAAAACGGTCCTATTCCAGCCGAAGCAACCACCGAATCAAGCCGATACGGCCGCTGAAATGGGCCGTTGGCTGCCATTCTTCTACTTCATGTGGCCTTGTGAAAAAGAAAAAAAAAAAAAAAAAAAAGATGAGAAGACACAAAGAAATGGTTAGAACTTAGAAGAGGTGAGGAAGAAGAATAAAGGTATATAACAGAATAATATAAATTAAGTAGGCGAGAAAGTCAATTGTTTCTTGTGGGTGGGCTTGGGAATTGGAAAAGAAGAAAAGGAACTTTCTTAAAATATGTGGTTTATTGTTTACAATTAGCAAAGATATTAATTTTATTAAAAACAAATCATAAATAATTGTTTTTTAATAATAAATTCTACCTTTTATTTGAATTTTTTATATAAAAATATTAAATTTATTATATAAAAATATTTTTAATACTTTTTCAAAAAGTTGCCGAGTCCTGCACTCGCACCCACACCAAAATCCGAAAACGCACCCGTGCTTTATAGCCTTGAGGTGCCAAACTCTTAAACATGTATAAGAAGAGTAACCCGAAATCTTACATGTCCTCAAGTTACCATGAAAAACCCAAAGACGCTCAAATATTCCATAGGATCGGTTCAAATCTACAGGCTTATCAAAGAATTGACAGCATTTACCGGTGTATGGATTAAACCCAACAAGGCAGTCAGTGCTACTCCACCAGAAAAACAAACCATTATAGGGAACGCCGGGGGGCAGGCAAAAACACCCCAGTCAAATCCTTACGCGCACACGGACGCAGACTGACTCCATTTACCTGTTTCGGAAGAGAATATATCTACATTGAATTCTGTTGACTTACCCACAACACCAGGAATGCGCATCACCCAATAGCTAAGCAGCCGATGATGATTGACGAACATCATACCAACACATGAATCCATATTGAGCATTTCGAAGTTCAGGTAGAGGAGGCAGGGCAGTCCATTGCCTAGTAATTGGATTTATCACATGGTAAACACTAGTATAACGGAACATGTTTGCACAGCTTAAGAGCAAGTCATGACATGACCTCAATATATAACATGATATATTGGAGGTTTATAAGTCTGGAATTTAAAAACAGAAGATTTCTCCAATACCACGATGGGACGGCTCAGCCGATCGACTAGCAAGATAAAACGCCTATCCGATGCGTGGAGCCTAACAAAGTTGTCAACGAAAGAGGGATCAGAGATAAAAGAGCACCATTGCCTTGACACAGACTTGCATCGCATCATGGATTTCTGATCCAGCAGATACAGGATTTCTAACAGTAGGGAAATTGGGAGATCGTTTATTGTCATCAATAGCTAGCTTCTTCTGTAATTTTCTAACTTTTAAATCTGAAAAATCTGCCTGCAGTTCCTAGCACCCTTGACTCAGAGAACACTGTAGCTCTCTCTCACACAAAAACATAACACTGGTGGCTCTCATTTTCTCTATTCTCTGCTAGGGTTTTAGCATATATAAATATATATTAGGAAAATTTTGCTAAATAGCATAATTTTAAGAAATATTTGCTAAATAGCACCTGACCAAAATTATTTAGTTATGTAGCACTTTTTAAAGAACTCGAGTTCTAAGCATTATTCTAAGCAATAATACTAGAATAATACTTAGAACTTAAAATATAAGTTTAACCCGATACTTTTTTCCTAATTTATTTCCTAAATATTTTCAAAAATTATGCTATTTGGCAAAATATGCCCAATATACTAGGCACTAAAGTCGACAGGTGAGTTTCCAAATTCTAATTACATGCGGCCACTAATGTGGCTGGACTTGACCAACTTAAGAGCATTCTTATCAAGAGTTGTAAAAATTTTAGCATTTAGCATCTAAAACCCTAACTTTATTGTATTTAACACATCACTTTACAATACCTCTAACATCAAAACTTTTTCTTTTTTCTTTTTTTTTTGTATAAAAAAAACTTCTATTTTTTTACTATTTTATTTAAATATTCTTTCTTTATTACATTGAAAAATTATAACATCTTGCTACAGTACACTAAAAAATGAGAGCTCACAGTAGCAAGATGTCAAATTTTTTAGCATATAGCATCTTTGATAGAGTAAGTTTTTGTGGTTATAAATGCTAAAAATAACATTTTAGCATTTATAACACTCTTGATGAGAATGCTCTTAGCTAGTGCCTTAAAAAAAGAAAAAAAAAAAGGCTTGTGGCAAATTCAAGGGCCCACGTCAAAAATAACAATCACTTCAAAAAACAGATCTCCAGTGGTGAAAATTATATTATGTACCCGGCATATATGCTGGGTATCTCACAAAACTGGTAGGCCCCACAGTGTGTGGGACCCGCCAGTCTGTGAGTGACCCGGCATATATGCCGGGTACACAGTATACTTGCTCCTCCAGTGGAGCGTATGGAGAAGTCAGTTCAAACTTCCTTGCAACTTTTTCCACCTCTATATGTTTCCAGATTCGTTTGTCTTTTTGTACATAATTCTATTTTGTAATTCTTTAAGGCTTCTTCGTGTCCTTCGTTCAAGAAGTAGTATTTTCCAAGTAAAATTTTCTCCTTCATATAAAAAAAAAAAAAAAATGATTGGATTTTATTAGATTGAAGAAACTAGTTAGTAAAAATAAAAAATAATTTGGCTTTTAAGACCAAAGCCAAATTATAATGGTAAGTTAGCTATAGCCGCATTTTTGTAAACGTCGCTAAAAAAAACCCAGCTATGACCCGCGTTTTTTGTAGTGCTATAATTGAATAAGGGTTTTCGGCAACTTTTGTCCCATTATTTTAGGAGAAGAGAAATTGCCAATTGAGCTACAGCTATTGTCACAGCTGCCTCCATTGTCATTTATTTTTAGATTTTGTTGCTCTTTTATATATTGGATTGTAGAAAAGGAAGTTTTACAATAAAAAATAAAAATTGAGATGGAAAAAAAATTACATTGTCTCTATGAATATTAGATCAATTGACCAATTCATTTTTGAGAAATTTTCTTTTGAACATGTAACAAAGTAAACTATCTAGCTTCAAGAGTAACAAATTAAAATGTGAGGTTTTATAAATAAAAATTAAACTTCAACCTACATCATACCTCAAACACAATGGGTTGAAGTCTAATTTGATAAATTTTAGAAATAGAGGTTTATTTTGTTACTTTTGAAAATTATAGGGTACCCCTCACTTGTTACTAGTTCCGCCCTTTAAAATACACATTCACTTTTCTATAGGGTGTTCATTGCTAAATAAATCCCAAAGACATTGTCCCTTGGAGCAAATGTGGGTTTGAATGAACCCATCAAAAGTTTTCTTTTGGGTTGTGGGCTTTGGCTAATTCAGGAAGCCTGCACCAACAAAAGTTTCTCTCACCTCAAGATATTATTTGGGCCACAAGAAAGCAGTGTTGTCAAACGCTTAGCCCAATATGCAGTTTGTATTCGTTCATATCAGACATGGGTGAGTCCATCAACTATTATAACGGCTAGCTTTATTATCATTCAAATTTCTATTTTCATGTTACCGTTGGAATTTAATCAATCTTCTAATGTTACCTTTGCAAAAAAAAGAAAATTTTGAATTTCTCAGTCAGTGAAGTTTGACCCTTCACTGTTACCGTTACTTGAATCATACATACATTATGGAGGCTACTATGGGTACATTGCGCAGGATTATTGATGGCAAACATAAAAGTACATTGGATATTTGATTTTTTTTTTTTTTTTTTTTGAAAGGCATTGGATATTTGATTGGGACTATATATCCCTTCCATCTCACACACAAATATGACTAATTGCTTGACCTTAACAAATAGATAACATACGATAGTTGTTAATAGATCCATATGACCAATTGCTTGATCTTTTATTGACGGAAGCAGTGGTATACACAAATTCATCCTTCAGTTCTAGATATCCCAAATTTCAAACCAAAATCAAGACATCCAAATCAACAGAGAAATGCAGAGATAAGAACGAGTAGTGAGTTTAGACGTATACCCAGCTAGCGTTTCCTTGCCTCACTAGCCCCCTACTCATTACCACTCATTTTTCTATTTTATTTTATTTTTCCTCTTTTTTTACTAAAACTCAAAGTTTCTATGAACTTTATAGTTTTCTTGGATCTATTCGATTTAGATTTGTTGAAGTAGAAAGATGAACACATAGAGGAAGAAGTTGCAACTCCAATTTCAACTACAGATGTAAAAACTGCTCCTCTTGCTGAAAAAGTCTTGCCTTCACCACCCATCACAAAGCCTATGAAGTTACAGAAATTTATTTAGGAGGATCAGCATGCAGTGAAAACTTTTCAAGTGGATGTTGGAAGAGAAAATGAACATCAAACCAAAAGATCCTAATGAAAAGAAGCGCAATGCTGAAGAGAAAGCCATTCTCAAACAGTTTATTTAAGCAAAATCTATCCCAAGTGTTTAATTATTTTACACTTTTTCTCAAATTTAGAGACAACTACATAGATTTTCTTAATTTTTTTTTTTTCATTTTTATTAGTATATCCTTCCATTGAATATCAAATTATTAATGGCTTTCCCAATTGTCTGTCTAAAATCATGTCTGCAAAAACTTCAAGTAATTCCATTGAAGCTCTATATTTCATTGTTGTTAAATACAAGGAAGGTTTTGATATTAGTCGGTAAAAGGTAGTGCCTACTAGTTACTTTCCTGCTCTTCTAATAGAACAGTCGAGGATCCCTCTTTTTCTCTTTACCATGTAACCAATGTTTCATCATTAGAGACCACTCAGATTGTTGGTTAAATGGGCCATCGGAAATCTATAAAAGATGACAAGCCAATGTTTTTTGGAAGCAATCTGAAAATCTGCAAATAAAAAATTTCATTAAGTATGAGCTCTCTTTCTTCAGTTCAATGTTCCCAAATCCTGTTTACCCAAAAAAATGTTCCCAAATCCCAATAAGTTTAATTGGAACCCACAAATAGACATGGCAAAACGGGTCAGAATTTTTTTGACCCGACCCGAAAAATACCCGACCCGAACCCGATTTTTTTTGACCCGAAGTAAAAACAGGTTGACCCGTGATCCGACCCGACCCGCGACCCTACCCGAACTGAATTGAACCGAACCATTTTTTTAAAACTTTTTTTTTTTGGGTAAAAAAATAGTAAAATTAAGACAATATTGGTTTAATTGTTTATTGTAAACTTTAAGGAAACAATTGATACATTTACATAACTATATGCAAATTAATTGAAAGATTAATGGTTGAACATTCTGTAATGAGTAAATATTTTTAGATATCAAATAGCAAAGTACATGCCAAGATAATCTGGTTACAGTAGAGTTAAAAATATAGATTTAAAATTGTAGACATGTAAGAAATATTCACAAGTGTGAAAATAGTGAAGCTAAAGTATCAAATTAGCATAAATTATGAATACTTAGACCTATTTTTTAATAATTTATGTCCAAAATAAATGGCTTTTCAAAATAAATTATGATATTTCCTAGAGTGTGTGTTGCTTAACAATAATATGATATTCATAAAAGAGACCACGTATAAATAAGTAAGCAATCAAATTTTAAAGTATATCTCAAATTGAAATATAAACAATTGATACATTTATATAACTATATGCAAATTAATTGAAAGATAAATTGTTGAACATTCTGTAATGAGTAAATATTTTTAGATATCAAATAGCAAAATACATGCCAAGATAATCTTGTTACAGTAGAGTTAAAAACATAGATTTAAAATTGTACATATGTGAGAAATATTCACAAGTGTGAAAATAGTGAAGCTAAAGTATCAAATTAGTATAAATTATGAATACTTAGACCTATTTTTTAATAATTTATGTCCAAAATAAATGGCTTTTCAAAATAAATTATGATATTTCCTAGAGTGTGTGTTGCTTAACAATAATATGATATTCATAAAAGAGACCATGTATAAATAAGTAAGCAATCAAATTTTAAAGTATATCTCAAATTGAAATAAAGTGTCAACCACAACTGATAATAGATTATAAAATTAATTTTCAAGATTGTAAATTTCTTATATATTTTTATTCTTTACCAAATGAGTTATCCAATAAAACTTGTGTATTTGTTTTATATTTGGAATGTTGATATTGTGTAGAAATAAAACTTATGTATTTGTTTTACTTATCTTTATGTTATTTTGTTTTAGATAGTAATGTTAGGATTTGTTTAATTTTAAAATTGTTGAATAAGTATTAATAAGTTTAACTGAGTTCATTCTTGATATAAGTGGTGAATTCAAAATAATGCATTTTACATCAAATAATTTGTTGTATAACTTTCCAAATAACAGATACATGTTGTTTTCTTTATAAAAATAAAAAATAAAAAAAAATTCATGTGAAAAATACGGGTCAACCCGACCTGCAACCCGATTGACCTGAACCCGATTTTAACCCGCAACCCGATTGACCCGACCCGACCCGCCCCGCCCGTTTTGCCATGTCTAGATGTATATAGCAAAAAATCCGATAATGCATGATGATAATATAGCAAAAAAATCACCATAAACACACCTACATCCGATTATGCATATTATTCTTTTTTA
This sequence comes from Quercus suber, assembly GCF_002906115.3. NCBI lineage: Eukaryota > Viridiplantae > Streptophyta > Magnoliopsida > Fagales > Fagaceae > Quercus > Quercus suber. The sequence goes on from NW_027069519.1 coordinate 628,549, forward strand.
TTTTTTATTCTTCTCTCGTACTTTTCCTCTCTCCTTCCTCCAACTCTCACTTTCTCTTTCTCATTGATAAAGTAACATTATTTTATTATAATGTAATATAAAATAAATAATAAAATATAGGGCATGTTATAAATGTGGTTACATAAAATACATAAAGTAATTGTTGGTAATGCCAATTGCATTTTTTTTTCCCTTTCGGCAAGTGAATGCTCTTGTAATCCAATCCAATGGCGATTAAAGAAAACAAAAAATTCCTCTTTTCATTTATTTTCTTCTCTCATTTTTTCCCTTTCTGTTTTTTTCTTTACTGCCCCTCGTTTTTGCCAAACATAGCTTAATTTTCTATACCATTAGCCAGAAGAGAAGAGGGCGAGTCCCTTAGTGTGGAAGGGGGGGGGGACACTTTGGGTTTAAGAATACTAATGAGCAAAGAAATGGTGTTGCTAAGAAACCTTTAGTACCAACTACAACAAACTTGCTAAAATTTGGAGGAAATTGGAAGATTTAATAAGAAATCCTTTTTCAGTGTTTAAAAATTGAATAAATTACTTTGTTGGTAGGACATGTGGAAGAACATGACAAAAAGCTCCACGTGTTTAGACCAAAAGGGTTTTCAATTGTTTGGTGTGGTGGCAAACATTTTTTTTGTGATCGATAGAACAAAAGACATTTTCCACTTTTTGATGTGAGCCAAATAACCAAAAAAAAAAAAAAAACTTTTTTTTTTTAAGTAGTTAGGAAAACAAATCAATTTTCCAAAAACTGATTTATGTTGAAACAAATTAAGCATGATGAAATTTGTCCAAGTTTCTCATACAAAATTGAACACTTTGAGTGACCTAAGTATCTCATAAGTCTAATTATGCTTTCCAAGAATTAAATGTGAGAATAACATATTTCATATATTTATATCACAATTTAGTGAGGTAGCAAGTTTTTTAAGAACACAATAATACTTCAGGTGTTCTTAAGGGATATAGTTTAATCTTGAATAGAAAAGAAGAGAAAACTAAGACCTTATAAAGGATTAGGGTTTAGTGTAAAAATGTGTGAGAGCGAAATCAGATTCTTTTTTATGTGAGGATTAGGATAAAGGGATCTAGGAAATGGAAAAGTTGGGTGATGCTAGGGCAGCAAGGGTATGGAGGGTTTGAGATGGTTTCTTGAAAGGAAATTGACTTACGATGTCTGGAGATGCAACTAGAGTTTTGGGATTGTGAGGTAAGGATGGTTGCTAATGGATTATGAATGGAACCTTGGATGTGATTAGATGAAGGAAATGGAAGTGTATGTGACTTATTCAAGAGAGTCTTCTCCAATTGATACTTTTTCAAGGGAGTCTCTTCCTCCAAGAACAAAACTATTAAAGTCTGTTAGATATTAGCTATGATATATTCTATGTTGAATATGCTTAAATAGATACAGAAGAGGGAAACATAAAATAGGAACACAAAAACACCAGGGTTACGTGGTTCAGCTTTACGACCTACATCTATTGAGGAAATCCTTAAAGGCTACATCTTTATTATATAAAAGTGTAGTACAAAACCTATGTTATAATGAATCATAACATGGTTATATACAGTAGACTAAACCCTAAACTAATAGACTTCTAATACAAGTACAAGACTTGGGCTTGCACACAAAGTAGAATTAGGCTTGAGCCAATGCCAATGGGCTAATATATTTCTAACACCTCCTCTCAAATTCAGGATGGAAGCTTGATAAAACCTTGAGATTTGATAAAGTTGAGAAGATCCCTTGAATGAAGTTTGGCTCTATGACAGTGGTCTGAGGAAGGCAATGGTTTTGTAGTGTTGATGCGACCTCTAACAGTGGCTTGACCATACTAGAGATTGCTTGAATAGATGTGAAAGAGGGAAACATAAAATAGAAACACAAGAACACCAATTTTACATGATTTATCCTTACGGCCTACGTTCACGAAGGAAACTCTTAAGGTCTACATTTTTATTATATAAGAGTGTAATACAAAACCTATGTTATTATGAATCTTAACATAGTTATATGTAGTAAACTAAACCCTAGACTAATAAACTTCTATCATAAGTAGAAGACTTAGTTTGCACATAAAGTAGAATTAGGTTTAGGCTTATGCTAATTGGCTAATATATCTCTAACAAAGTCTAAACACACAAAATGCGCAATCATATTCAATAATGGGAATGTGATCACAATCAACTATTTATAGAACCATAACCTTCATCTCATTGCCTCACATGACTTCATAGGGTTGGTTCTCTAATTCCACATGTGCTTATAGGAATTCAAGATGTGATTAATTTGCTAGGGTCTAACTAACTAACTAACTAACTAAACTAACCAACTCTATCTTATCTTCTAACAACTAATTTGTAAGTAACAATCCTAATTATATACAAATCTTGAATTCACATTCAACTGAGCCTTTGATCTTCATGTGCATGGGAGTAAGAGGGAGCTACCATGCAAATTTCACCCAAATCCAATAAGAGAGTGCTGATTAGTACTTGATGAAGAAAACAATTGCTAAATTACATGCTTTGATTGACGTTCAGAAGTCTAAGTTCTAACCTAAAGTGTTGTTCAGAACTTTGGTCCATAACTCAATTCTTCCAAGTTCCTCTCTTATTTCTCAAAATAGGTTTTGTTCCTATCAAAGTTGTGATTGGTTAATGAAAGCATGATGATAGTGGTCGACCTACATTCTCACCAATCATAACCTACCACCTTATCAAATTGTAAACATATTTAGAATATGTTATATGTACCTAGCATTGCTTTAACAAAATGATGAAATTGGAATGTAGAATGTGAAGTCTAACTATCGAAAAACATTCACAGTAGGCTAGGTATAGGGCTTTTTAGCCCCAAAAAAAAACTCAAAATTTGACATATCAATTTGCTTTTTCTAATAGTTGATGTGGCATGACTATTATAAGGTTTTTATTAGTGGAATAATGATGTGGTATAATTTGAATCATTTATTATAAAGTTGAAATGTTAAGATTAATAAAATTTTATGTGGAAGAGTTCCCTAATAATTAGTGGCAGACCTAGGATATTAATCCAGGGGGGCAAGGTTAAAAGACACGATTATGAGCAAAATTAATTCTAAAAATACTAATGAATATTAACAACAAAATAAATAAACAACTAATAAAAATGTAATGGACATACAAAATATAATATAAATGACAAATTATTTTTTCAAGCATAGACATCCAAGAATGTATTTCATATCATTAAAATAAATATATTGTCTATTTGTTTAAGGTTATTTTTAGATAAAATACATTAAAACATAACTCTAAAACTAAGCCAAATACACCACAAATTTAAGCAACCTATATATAAAAATTGCACACATCCAATCCCTCTGCGTTGAGGCGGATCACCTCTGTCATTCCCTCCCCTCCAAGTCCCATTGCAAATGGAAATGGTACAATTGATATTGGATCAAATCTTTGGGTTATCTTCTTAAAAGGAAAAGGGGGAAAAAAAAACACTTTGGGTTATCTCAAGAAATTTTTAATTTCATGAATTTTCATTTGGAATCATTACCATTAGACTACTTTTATTGTTGTAATAAATTAGAATCCACTTAGAAATAGAGTATATCTCTTTGACTGCTATCTATTACAAATGTCTGGTGATGATTATTTCAATCCATTCTTATTATCTATAATGTTTTCTTCGAAGCAAGTAAATGACTTGCTTTGAAGAAAACATTATAGATAATAATAATAATAATAATAATAATAATAATAATAATAATGGATTGAAATAATCAACCAAACACTTGTAATTTTTTTAAAAATTTCAAGTGATAATATTGTAACTTTGTGAAAAAGAGCTAAAAAGAAATTCAATCATTCTCATAGCATATGTGAGAGAGTGGAGAAAAAGAGTATGGAGATAAAAGAGAGAATATAAAGTTAACGTGGTTTAGCTTAACAACTTACATTCACATAGAGAAAGTCTTGATAATTATATCTTTACTATAATCTTAATTTGCTCGGTTACAATAAAACCTTAGTAGGATTTATATAGAAAAAGAGAGCTAGAGTTAAGCATACACGCGCTTATAATATCTTTGAGCCTCTTGAGCTTACAAACTCAAACCTAATTCCTCTAACACCATATACATACGGATTTTGTTTTGATGGATCAGGAAGCAATTATCCCCTCCCCCCTACTCCGCCACTGCTAATAATTCTAGAACATCTTGAATCCTTGTTCTCATACTGAATTACTGACCAATTTTTAGTTAGAAATTCGCTTTAATTTGAAACCAAAATTTTAGCTTATCTAATAGATAGGGGTGGCAAGCTTTAGAGAGTAGGGGCGAGGTCTCCATACTACAGAAGGCCGTCAGCTATGACAGAAATACGGATGAAAATGTTGCTTGTGAGAAAACAGGTAAGCAGCCATTGAATAAAAAATTGTTAAAAATATTTTTTAAAAAAGTTAAAATTTAAAAAAAAAAAAAAGAAGGTAAAAGGTAGAAACTTTTTGTGAGTGAATTTGGGGGTATTGCACGATCCAAATCCGTTGTACACAGCTTAGGATGCTTTTTAAGTCTTGTCCTATGTGTGACTAGAGAAGGTGGGATCTTTAACCCTTTATTTTTTTATTTTTTTATTTTTTTTTTGAGACTTGAGAGTACAGAGTGCTTTTAACGAAAATAAAATTTTACCACATGAGCACAAAAAATGGGACGTACGAAACATGTGCATCTTTATTCCAACCTGAGCATAGTATCTCGAATTCACAAAATAAGGATTATGGGCTCCTTGCTTCAGAAATCACAAGCTACAACCATAAACGCCACCAAGATATTATCCGATGTTCCCCCTATTATACTGTTAGACACGACAAGGGGGGACAAAAAAAATCCTTGGATTCTATGGCAGGAGACATCCCCCCGAGCCAGAAAATTTACATGGAAAGCCAGTAAATACATTTTTATGTAATTTTTATATTTATTATCAAATATAAAAAAAGAATAATGGAAAGTTTCAAAAGCTAGGGGAGTCATGGTCCCTTGGCCCATGGCCCTCCCTAGTTATGTCTATGGCCACACTTGCGTGTCTTTATTTAATATTACGTTTATAATATTTTTATAAATAAAAACTAGTAACAACCTCTCACTTAATAACTAATAAAATTCAATCATTTTTCGCCTCATGTCCATATTCTTAATGTTATATGGTAGGGGGATTTAAAGAAAAGAAAAGAATCATATATGTTCCTCACATTATTTGAAAATTGAATTGGACACAGCCACGCCTGCATACAAAGGATTTGTATTCGCATGCATGTAGTAAAACCATTCAGGCTATTTTTTGACCTAATGCCTACTTTTCTAAAACCTTATGGCATAAAAGGTTCCTAGGTTTCCTGCAAGAACAGTATGTTCCGATGCATTTGATCCTTCACCTTCTCCTGTAATTTAATCAATGATCAGTAGCTCTTTGATTTGAGTTCAGACGATAAAGGCTGTTGAGGAATTTAAGAAGGGGATGGGTTACCCCCACTGTGTACCCCATGAACAGGAAGGAAGAAAAGGATAAGAATAAGAAAGAATGAGTAACATCCTCTCTTCTTCTTCTTCTTCTTCTTCTTTTTTTTTTTTTTTTTTTTTTTTAAATTTTTAATTTTTAATTAAAAAAAAAAAAGAAGGTAAAAGGTAGAAACTTTTTGTGAGTGAATTTGGGGGTATTGCACGATCCAAATCCGTTGTACACAGCTTAGGATGCTTTTTAAGTCTTGTCCTATGTGTGACTAGAGAAGTCCTTTATTATTATTTTTTTTTTTTTTGAGACTTGAGAGTACAGAGTGCTTTTAACGAAAATAAAATTTTACCACATGAGCACAAAGAATGGGACGTACGAAACATGTGCATCTTTATTCCAACCTGAGTATAGTATCTCGAATTCACAAAATAAGGATTATGGGCTCGTTGCTTCAGAAATCACAAGCTACAACCATAAACGCCACCAAGATATCATCGATGTTCCCCCTATTATACTGTTAGACACGACAAGGGGGGACAAAAAAAATCCTTGGATTCTATGGCAGGAGACAGCCCCCCGAGCCAGAAAATTTTCATGGCAAGCCAGTAAATACATTTTTACGTAATTTTTATATTTATTATCAAATATAAAAAAAGAATAATGGAAAGTTTCAAAAGCTAGGAGAGTCATGGTCCCTTGGCCCATGGCCCTCCCTAGTTATGTCTATGACCACACTTGCGTGTCTTTAATTAATATTACGTTTATAATATTTTTATAAATAAAAATTAGTAACAACCTCTCACTTAATAACTAATAAAATTCAATCATTTTTCGCCTCATGTCCATATTCTTAATGTTATATGGTAGGGGGATTTAAAAGAAAAGAAAAGAATCAAATATGTTCCTCACATTATTTGAAAATTGAATTGGACACAGCCACACCTGCATACAAAGGATTTGTATTCGCATGCATGTAGTAAAACCATTCAGGCTATTTTTTGCCCTCATGCCTACTTTTCTAAAACCTTATGGCATAAAAGGTTCCTAGGTTTCCTGAAGAACAGTATGTTCCGATGCATTTGATCCTTCACCTTCTCCTGTAATTTAATCAATGATCAGTAGCTCTTTGATTTGAGTTCAGACAATAAAGGCTGTTGAGGAATTTAAGAAGGGGATGGGTTACCCCCACCGTGTACCCCATGAACAGGAAGGATGAAAAGGATAAGAATAAGAAAGAATAAGTAACATCCTCTTCTTTTTTTCTTTTTTCTTTTTTTTAATTGTGATTTTTTTTTAACAATTCAATAATTAACTACGATGGAGAAGAAGAGATTTGGATCTAGACATCACAGAAAGTACTAATCTAGATTTCGTTATTTATCTATTTTTATTTTTATTTTTATTTTTTTGAGAGTGGCATTGTTATATCATATATGCAATTTTTTTTTTTTTTTTGAGAAAGATCATATATGCAAATTAAATAGCCTAATTCTTGCCTATAACTGCAGGTTCCTTAGGATTTGTTTGAATATCTCTTATTGCTGAAAACTAAAAACACTGTAACAAAATATTTTTTAAATGTGTAAATAATGCTGTTGGACTCAATTTTAAATTTTAAATTTTAAATGTGTAAACATGTGAGTTCCGTGAACAATGCACGGAACCCACTATTTTTCAACAAAATGCAAGAACGCACGAAAAACGTGCGTTCTAAACGCACACTTGGTTTGGCTCCAGCTTATTTTGTTACTATTCATAGACTCCACTACACTTTTTGGTATTATTCATGAGTTTTATTGTACTATTTCAGCTAACTTTTATCTTTATTTACAATCATTTCAGCAAAAAATTTTCAATTTCAACAAAATAAATGAATTCCAAACAGACCCTTAATATATAAGCAACTTTAGAATTCTCAAAAGCCATGCATAATCAGATGCTTAAGAGAAACTGTACTTTGTAAGACAGAGCCATCGTGTAATGACTCCAAAAAAAAATCTAATAGAGGTTAGAGAATACACAATTCAAGTTCATTAAGTTTTGACACAAGTTTCCCGCAAGAAATATTAATATTAAATATAAATATTAGTGCCAAAATCCACCTAACCATCCAGTCACAGTTAAATATATATCCCGCACCAAATCTGGGTCATAATGTCATATTTATAAACAGATTTACATAAAAATACCCATTTTATAAGTTTCTTTCCAGATGGAAGTTCTTTCTCAGACTTTACCTCCCTTATTTGGGTTCAAACCATAGTCACCATGACTCACCCTATGGCCTATATTGCAAAGCATCTTGTCCTCAGCATGTCATGTTTGGAGAAAGAGGTTAACCTGAAATCCAAGCTAAACTTAGATTAAAGTTTAAATAAGCAGAAAGATTAGGATAAAGTACACTGAAAATATTCCAAAACTTTCATACTCCAAAACAGTTTGTTGGCAATAGGCACCAGACAAAGTTCTGTAATAACTGTGTCAATGACACCTATTGCCAGTTCGTTGTCATGACATCTTAAGAACAATTCATGAAATTGACAGAGAATGTGTGTATTACTAATACTTGAAAGGGAAGGTCCAAAAGAATTATAAAAAAGAGTAGCTATGTTCTTGCACATTCTTTCTCTTGCCTTCTTTTTCTTTTTCTTTCTTTATTGTTATTTTTTTTTTCTGGGAAGGGGCATAGGCAAACAGATTCACACAACACATGGAGCCATGCCAGCAGACCCTCAATTCAAAGAACTTCATTCTGAACAACAGATGCCCTCTAATGAGAAATAATAGTGTCAGAAACATGTGTAATATGCTGTCATTGGTAATGAAGCAGGGTGGCTTAATCAGAGGTCTCCCATAACTGGATTTACAAATTAAAAACTGAAAAAGATAATCACCAGCATCAGGACTCACCTTCAAATATGAAATGCTGAGGATAGATGCACTTGCTGAAACAATATTCATCAACTTAACCTGAAGCTGAACTTGCAGCGCAAGAAGCAGGTTGATTGCTGTCATTCAAAGGGCTTTCTCCATGAGTCTCTGCAATGTTCTGGTTGTTCTGCTCTGTAACAGAAAAATTGCCTACGTGATTTGCTACAGAGGCTGGGTTGGCACTACTATTTTCTCTGGTCTCAAGGTGTTCCATCATACGAGATACACCAGCAATTCCTGCATTCACTTCTCTCGGAACATCAGAGCCAATATCCGTCATGGAAGTGTTACGAGAGAAAAGCCTCTCCTTCCACCCTCTGGTACTCTTTGAAATTGATTCTTTGTATCTAAGATACCAGTACAACAAGCATTATTGATTAATAAGCAGAGGAAAAAGCATACTAAAATTGTCAATCCAAAAGAAGAGCCTTCATTTTTGAAATTATACCTCATCGACATGGCATTAAATCTAGATTTCAGAGACTCTGAAAATGACTGAAGATCTGACGGTCCTGCTCCATCTTGATTTGGTGGTGAGGAATGTAGAGCAGGGCTCCTACAAACAGATAAAAACTTCTAAACATGTAGATACACTGCATATGACTGCATATAGGAAATTCATTCCCACATTTGTTTTTTTTTTGGGGGGGGGGGGGGGGGGGGGGGGTGGTTGTCTGACAATTATTTAAGGTATAGAATAATAGACTACCGATTACTAAAGGAAATTCCTTGACGATTTGTTGGCAGGAAAGTAGGTCCAGATGCTGGTGAAGAAACTTGATCAGTATGAACTGAAGGAAAATGTGGGACCTGCTGTGATGGTTCATCCCCAACAGATGCAAGCGGGGTTGATGACTAGCTACACTAATTGCAACTGGCTCATTGTCCCCTCCAGAGGCAGAAACGGGACCAGGAGGTCCACTAGGATGAGTGGAGAATACCAAAAAGTGTGGTCGACCATGGGCAGATGATCGACCTCTGTGACCATCCCTCCTACCAATGTGGTGAGCCCTTCCCATTGCAGCAGCAGCTGCCAAGTGCTGGATTATACGCTCTTCAAGGTCAGCATCATTAGCACCTACCGGTAACTACATTACAAATCAAGAAGTAACATAAGAATAACCTGATGCACAAATATTGAACATGTTAATAACAAATGAAGTAAAACAAATTTCCAAGTAATGAAAGAAAACATACATGCTGCAATTCAAAAGCACCAAGGGTGGGATGATGAAATATAGTGGCATTTCTTGGTGGAGTAACCCTAAAGCTCCTCTCTCGTTCCACTGCCTCAAGCAATTCTTGACTGCCACAATATACAGATAAGACAACACCATGAAAATAATTACAAGAAATTGTTATGCGTAATGCCAAAAACTAAAAAAACCAAACACACCTGGTAGAATCCTTTAGGCTAATAGGTTGCCAACACATGGGACACTGGGAGCTTCTCTGGCACCTAAAATTAAAACCTAGTGAATTAGATCCCAATTCTATTCTTCCTCAACAAATTATATCTTAATTACGAATAGATATAATTCATCATATGCCATAATAAAATAAAATGTTTTATACACATACATCCTATTATAATAAACAGCATGATATGATTTATTTGGAATTAAGGCTGAGTTGAGTTTTTATGATTTGTGTTGCATTACAACCAATCAATCTAAGCAATCAACTTGCCAAAAATATAGAAGGAAAAAGTGTGATCCCCAGCCATATTGTCATAATTCAGAAAGGGAAAATGGTAAATAAAGAGAAAAAATCTGTCCATCCTAGGTGTTTCAAGTACCACTTTTTCCCAAAAACAAAATAAGTCTAACTCTTTGAACCAATAAGTTTGATTGCATTAGAGACATTTTTTTTTTTTAATTGATCATTACATACCAATGGATCTTGAACTCATGAACTCACCCTCCACGTTGTTCTTTCTAGGAGAGAAGATGACATTTTAAGTTATTGCTCATTGGCATTTCCATTTGAGTGGATTTGATAATACTCGAAAAAAAAAAGTTAAACCAATGTCACCAACGGGCTGGACAAAACAGTTCGTGGGTCACCCATGGGTGGGTGGTCGGACCTGGTTGAGTTATCGGATTTGGGATGCAACAATTGGTCCATACCAAAAACAATTGGCCCAAACTTAGAATCCTTCTAAAAGCCCAGTTTGATTTGATGCATAACAAAAACGCATGAACAAACCAAGCTAACCACCTACGCTAGGAATCAACCAAACCATTTCCACATTTCCCCATTTACCAAAACAGTTAAAAATCATCCTCCCCTATATCCTTTCCACTTTCCCTTCCTATCTATCATGATGATGAGGAATGTGGAGTGGCAACAATGAGCCGATGGAGTAGTGACAGTGATGATGACATGTAGTTTGTCATCCCAAGATCATTGACAACACCATGACCTTGAAGAAGCGCACAGTGAAGGAATGATGATGACGACGCAGCAAGTACCACACAGTGATGGTGACAACTGATGATGGCAGATCACCATGAGTTCATGATGCGTCAACACCAAGTGAATGATTTCAAAAGATTGAAGCAGTGAGTAAAACATGGGTGTCTGAGAGAGAGAGATCTCAAACAAATGCTATTCCATTGATTTTTTCAACAATATAAGTATTCAACAACATATATACATGAATTAAAAAATAAAGGATTCATACTTATCAAATAAAGGAAGGAGAGAATGATTAATGTCAAAAAGAAAGGTCATACAACACTTCAAAATTTGAAAAATGAAATGAATTATAATTTGTACCATTCAAGGATGCACTGGAGGTGAAATTCATGCTTGCAAGTAGTCACCTGCAAGGCAAGAGAGGATAAAATTAAAGGACATTGCTGCAACATAAAAAAATGAAAATGATGCAAAAGTTTTTGCAAGAGGAAAAAGGGAGGAGGAGGAGGGGGGCGGGGAGTGCTATAAGCGATATATTATTAAATGTTTCATAATTAATACACTTTTTTATAGATATATTATTAACTTATTACCGTTGATGGATCGCTTTCAGAAAAATCCTCAAGGCATATGCTGCAAGCATCGTCACAGGCTGGTTGTATTCCCCCTTCCACAAAGGCTGCAGCTGATGTCAAATGACTTTCAGGCTTTGTCTCCTCCATCTCCGGAACCTTTTAAACATAAAAACCCCATACTTTAGAACAAATCCTAAGTCATACAATAATATTTCTGTGCATTTCATTCAAGATATGCATTGTATTAAAACTCTAGAAGAAAAAGCAATCTACATTAGGGAATGTTACCATATCAGTTCTTGAAAATGAAAACTAGAACCCCATTACAGACAAAAATTACTAACAAATCAACAAAGCCAAAAAAACTAGTTAATTTTTGCCGGAAAACTAACTAGCATTCCCAACATGAATCTTTTCCCAAGAATTTCAACTTGAAGGAAGTAAGGAATCTTATTAAAGACTTCTACATAGGTCATGTAGTTCCAAGAGAGAAGACAACATCGCATACTTCTTTCAGCTCTGCCAGCTGATCAATTTTTCCCACTAAATAATTCTAATACTAAAACCGATTTTTTTGTGCCCTGCTTTCCTTATCCAACCTAACTCTGGCTGTCTTCAACATTTGTTGTTCAATATAAATTTAAGCATTACACATCATCACATCAAAGACTATCAATTTTCCTTTATAAATTTGATAAAACTACATGAAAATTTTAGTTGCATTATTCTTTGTGCCAACCAGCAGAAAACAGCTGCCAACAGCCTTATGCCTTAGCGGCACTGCCCAGTTCTCCTCATGTGGGAGAACTTGGGTTTGAATCCCCCTTCCCAACTTCTTATTAGCGCACACACAAAAAAGGGCTAGAAACAGCTTATAGCTATTTTGGGTTCATTTTTGATTGATAAGTTACACACCCAACAGGTTTTGAACCTACAACTATACCCGGAAGTACAATTTGAGCCACAGCTCATTGGCAGCTAATTGGCTTTGATACATAAAAAATGAAAAATTAAAAACCTGAGGATCATCACTATTTTCACAAAGGAAAAAGAGTTATATCAATACCCTCTATTACATGTTTTACAAATTTTACAAAAGAACAAATTTGGCTTAAGACATACATACATAGAGGAACAAAGAGATATCTATAATGAAAACCCAGATGGGAAATGGATCATCTACATAAGAGATACAGTTCCATGAAACCAATATGAGATTTTTTTTTTCTTTTTAACAAAAAGACAGAATTTTTATTGAATTTGAGTTTTAAAAAGACAAGAAAAAGGGTTTACCTCCATCAAGGAATTGGAAAAGGTCCAGAAAAAAAAAAGGGTCAAATATTTATAGGAACGCCCATAAAACAAGGATCAAGCTGTGGAATCACCAACCCAATCCAGAAGCAATGCTAGAGATCCATACAAAGAAATAAAAATCCAAGAATTCAGTGATAATTATGATAGAAGAAGAGGGGGGAGAGAGGAAGAGAGAGAATGAGAACGGAAAAGAAAGAATAAGACTTTTGTGAGTATTGTCTCTAGTTTCTTACCTTTACCTTTAATTATGGGTTTGTTTGTTGCTCTTTGGTTTTTGTTATGTGTTGGAAAACAAACCCACCATCCTCTCACCCAACAGCATCTGAGACTCTCCAGAGCCAGAGGGGCCTCTTTCTCTCAATAAAGTCTCATCTTTCGTTTTAATTATTGGGATCTTATCTCATGTGATGTGATAAAGTATATTCTCATTTTCAGACCCACAACTTGTATTCTACTGTATTAATTTATTTCTCTACTTTCTTTCTTATGTTTTTTTTTTTTTTTTTTTGGGAGTATTATCGATTGGTTATCATAAGCAACATAATTTTACATGAGTGTCATAATTTTACATGAGTGTCCAAAAATAAGAATGTAGATATTTCTTTTTTTCCTAGTTTCAGGATAAATAATAACATATGACCATCAAAATCAACAAATATGTCAGAATATTCGTGTGATATACTAAATTAATAAAACAGATAAAGATACACCCTATTGCCTACTTTATATGAGGCATTCCGGATTCCAATTTTACAGTTTTATATATTTTCTTTGAGACTTTTTTGGTTAATGCTCAATAATGAATAATTCTACCACCTCCCATTTGGGGCAAGGTGGTACTTTCCCTTGCCATGAGGAGTTTGGGGTTTTTCTATGGGCTCGTTAGTTCGAGTACTAGGGAATCAGTTTTTGGAGTGAGGTTTAGCCTGTTTAGGTATTAGGATTTCTAATCTACCTCAAAAAATAAATGAATAAGGGGGTGTTTAGTACATGCACTTAAAAATATGTATTTTGTTGTTTAAAAACATGTGTGAAAATACGTATGGTTGAAAAAGTGTGTGAAAATATGTGTAATATTATTGAAAAACTGAAAACATGTATTTGAGTTGTCATACCAAACGGGGCCTAATTCTTCTTACTTTTAATATAAAAAAACATTTATAGTATAAATTATATTGAAGTTGAATTTGAGATAAAGTTCAATTAAAAATTTAAATTAGTTTCTAATTGCACTTCAATTTTAGTATCATTCTAATTGTCCTATCATTTGATGCCAAAGCGTCTTTAAATTTTAAATGGACTCTAATTTTGATACCAAGTGTCATTCCATTCTTGCATATTTATAGATACATGAATTTATATTAAAAACATTAAAAAAAATCCACAAAATTTTTGGACTTCCCACACTTTGGTTCGCGAATCTTACAAACAACTCAAATATAAGGGCATGTTTAGTAGACTATATTAATCACTGTAATGTAATAGCTATTTTAAGGGTGACAATTTGTGTTCAAGTGTCGGGTTGGTATTGTGTCAATATTTGACTATATAGGCCAACATGTTATCTAACAGGTTAGGATTCTTCAACTCAAGTATGACACTAAAAAAAAAAAAAAACTAATTTAAGTATTAATTCAATTGATCTGAATTAGGAAAAACTAAACAAATAGATTTTTTTAATATAAAATCCATAACTAACAAAGTAATTGCATAAAAAATAATCATTCAAAATTAAAGTATATCTCAATATCACAAATAATCAATCACAGTATGTCAAACAGAATAAACCATAACAGTTAATGTTAGATCCCAACAACCAATTTAAGGAAAATAGATAAAGGTACAGGTAAAAGTCGATAATGATGACGACTAGGATTTTGAATGATAAGGAGAAGTGAAGGATGAAGACAATGGCAACTTGGCACTGTATTGATAGAAAGGCTAAGAAAATAAGGCGAGATTGATGTATGAGAGTGAGAGGCAGTCATGAGGCTTAGGAGAATGCAACTAGGAAAGAAAATAAGTTTATATATCTAGGGTATTGAAAGGTATATTAGTAAAATGACATTTAGTTAAACGGATTATCAGTTTTATGAGTTAAACATGAACTTGACACGTTTATTAAACTAGTTAGTCATGTCAACCTAAATATGATATGACCCCTTAAGTCTCACCCATAACCTGCTAACTTCATGTCATGTTGTGATATGTTTGTGAGTCATGTCGAATTTTGCCACCCATAGTTATTCATATGGTTTAGTTAAAGTTTGGTTAAGTTTTTAATATAGGAAATAGTCATTCCATATGAATAACTATTCTTTAAAGTGAGGAATAGCTACAAATGTGTACAATCCATTACTTACTAGTAATTATGGTTGTTGTTAATTGTACCATGCATATACACATGATTATAAGCTAGTGTTATGATATGTTTATACTTTATATTGATGGTTATTATAAAATACATTACATATTATGTTTATGAAAATGTTATATCACCAATATAAACATATTAATAAATATTTTTATGCATATGTTTATGCATTTCCCACAATTGTCGCCCTTTGTAGAAATCAAAAAGAGCTTGCATGGCAAAATTTAAGTTTCTTCCATGCATAACGTGGAAAAATTTTAAATAAAATATTTGTTTTGGATTATTGTTAGGGGTGTCCACGGGTCGGGCCGGGTCGGTTTTCGACCCAGCCCGAACCCGACCCGCCGGCGTCGGGTGGACAGAAGACTGACCTAGCTCATCGGGCGGGTCGGGTTCGTCGGTTTCTCAGACAGCCAACCCGCAACTCGAACCGATGGTCTCGGGTGCTTGCGCCGGCGACCCGCGTCCGACCGTGAACAAGCCTTGATCCGACGGTTTCGGGTGAAGATGATCGGGTTTCGGGCGGTTTGGTCGGGCCGGGCGGGTCATGGACAGCCCTAATTATTGTATCCAACCATTGAAACATCTGTAGAAATTATTCACTTCGCTTATGTCATTTATGCACAATTTCTTAACTCAACCTAAGTATTTATCTTTTCAAATTCTTTAACAAATTTTGAATCCCGACTACAATGGACATTGTCCGTCCTAGATTTTCGTAAAATAGTCCTATCTCAGAACGAATGACTCAAAATGAGATTTTACTTAAAAGTATCTAAGATTGAGTCAACCAAATCAATTTAGGTTGATTGGATAGAGCAAAGTCCAAAATCAGTGATTAAAGACCTGTAAACCTAGTTATAATAATTGTCAAATATTAATTGAATCATGAATCAATTTTATTGCACAACAATTATGTTTATGCAAATGTTTATTTATTTATTTATTTTTATCAAAGAGTTTATGGAAAATGTTATATCACCAATATAAACATCTATAATACACACACACACACACACATATATACATACATATATATATACACACACATAAATAAAATAGAAAAGTTTATAAATATTTTTAGTAAAAACCTTATTTATTTTTTTTAATGTTTTTAGAAAATTAGAGATACAGACAATATTTTTTTTCTTTTTAAAAGAAGCCATAAATGTGGATTTCATGGTTAGTAGTTAAGAATCCTTTAAGTTTTATTATTGTTATATACACTTTATGTAACTTTATTAAATGTAAGAAAATAACATATGTTAAATCATGTTACAAACATAATTTATGTGTACGTGCACACACATACACACATATGTATATATGTTATTCTTTGAATTTATATATATTTAGAACAGTCTCAAAATTACGCAAACTTCGAAGATATAATATTGAAAAATTGAATGATTTTTCTTCTATTACAACAGCAGCATCACAGGGGTTGAATTGAAGAACATTGGAGTGGTTATCAGAGTTAAGAAGAATCAAATCAATATTTTCAAGGCTTACGCAGGTTGACATGCATCTTGAAACACACGTCTTTTCCAATGAGAAGACTAAACCATTAAAAACCCAATGGTATCACAACTTACGGCTGTGAACTTGTTCTTGTTAAAGAATAGAGGAAACAATATCATCTGATATGGTATGCGTCTCCCTAACGCCGTATTGGTTGTAACAAGTGTTGCAATAGGCATTGTCTTTGATATTTCTTCGTCAAAGCATACGCTCAGAAATGCATTGTGACTTAGAAATAATTCTCCCAAATTTGTAATCGCATACAAGGAGAAACGACTCATCAAGGTTGCTTGTTCCTAACCGTTAAGGAATTTGTAGGGCTTTACAGTGGTTCATGTAGCTCAAACATGATGCTTCTATTCCTGCTAGAATGATGATAAACCTAATTATTAGCAATTGCATTCCATGCAAAGCCTTGTCTCCTATTTTCTTCGTGTCTTAGTTTTTGTTTTCTTGATACTTTTGTTCAATTTCCAAAGGACGTGTCCATACTCCCTCAAGTATCTTAAACATGGAAATCAAAGTAGCCAATGCATTTGCAAATTGATTCTAAGTGCCACTGGAGTTGCGTCTTCGATGATCGAACCACCAGCATTGGTGGTTGGAACAGCGTCTCTGGCCATCGAAATGGCGACTTCGATTATCGAACTTTTGATGCCGGTGGTTGAAACGGTGTCTCCAATGACTAGACCGTCAGCATCGGTCGTATTTACATCTAAAAAAAAAGATGTAAATACTTCATTAAATGTAATAAAATAGCATATGTTATATATATATATATATATATCTTGGCCCCTTGAAGAAATTTTTTGACTTTGCCATTGATAAAATTGAAGACTATTATGCCGCATAAGCTTTTTAAGCCTCATATATATATATTAGATGAATTAATTTTTTTTCAAAGGTAGTTTAAATAAAATTTTATTATATATTTAAACTCCCCATTAGAATCTTATTTAATTATATTTCTTTAAATAGTAAAATTTATAATTCTATATATGAACATAATCATAACAAATGCCTATTCTAAAATTAAATTATGATAAATACATAATACTATAGTGTATAATTTCATATACAAACAAAATCATAATAAACGTCTATTAGAAGTTTTCATAATTACTAAATTTAACATTTAAACCAAAAAAAAGAAAAAAGAAAAAAAAGTCATATTTAAGTTAAACTTTCTTGTGTATTGAACATGTTACCAACTAATATTTAATAAGTCTCCATACTCAAAAAATAATAATTAATAATTCTCTATCTATCGAATTTATGGGTTTTAGTTAGTTTGAATCATAATAATTAAAAAAAAAAAAAAAAGATATCTAAGTTCAAATTTCACTTATATAAAAAATTAATTAGTGTCTTGACCAACTTGTATTAACAATTATTATGAAGTGAACACCATAGATTCAAATCCTATCAAATCTATCAAAATAAAGGATAAGATTTAAGTACAGTACTTAGATATTGTTTTTTAAGTTCCCATTTTAAGATTCTGTTATGTCTTTATTTTTTTTTTATGAGATGAAAGTATATTTTTTAGTTAAGTAGCTACATGACAAAATCTTAAGAGAGGAATTTAAGGAACAATACCTAAGGTATTGTATATAAGTTTTGTCCCAAAATAAAACATTGAATTTTAAAATTCCTATGATATTATGAAAGGTAAAATGTACTAAGACCCCCTTGAACTTTTATGCTATTGTAGCAAGTGTCCTTAACCTGTTTTTTTGGGGTCAATTTAGTACCTAAAATTTGGTACTAATAGACCCCTTCAGTATATTCTTCATCAATTTTAACAATTTTATTTTCACAAAATCATTAAAGAAAAACGAAAAGGAGGAGCTCTTACTGCAACAACATAAAAACTTATGGGGTTTTTGCATTTTTTTTTATCTTAACGATTTGGTGCAAAAAGAAATTGTTAAAATAGACAGAAAATGGACAAAAGGAGTCAATTTCTATAGTATGAAAGTTTATGTATTAAGTTGACAAAAAATAAAAATGTTAAGGGGATCTTATTGTAATAACTAATAATTATACGGAGAATGGGCATTAAAGTTTATGTATTAAATGTTGAGCTTAGTAACATGAGCTTGTAAAATTACTTTGGTTTGGATGATGTGGTTTGTTGCTTTAATGCGAATACATATTCTAAAAAAAAAAAAAAGTTAATAGGATCTTATTGTAACAATATAAAAGTTTTGGGGGTCCTAATATATTTTATCCTATTATGAAATTAGAAAATTTGGCAAACATTATTTGGTTACATCATTATTTTTTAAAGGTTTTTTTTTCTTTTTTAAATGAAAGTTTATTTTTCAGTAATAGTAAATAATTTTAGTCGGAGCATTAAAATTAAAGCTATCTGGTCTCATTGAAAGCTACTCTAGTTTATAATAAAAATACATTTAATAGTTAGAGTGTAGGGAATTTTTTTTTTTTTTTGATAAAGTGTAGGGAATTATTTGGTTGCTTATGGTTGTAATTCTATCATTTATTTAATGCTATATAAAGGTTAAAAAAAAATGCTATATAGAGAAAAGAACTGCATAAGTTGGTCAACAAAGACTGGCCCCTTACGGGTAGCTTTCTCTATTATATGGGCATCTTTAATTCAAACAAGAAGACAAGTCATCGACACAAGCTAGCAGTCTTAGATTGAATTTAATGTCATTTCAATTGGACCACAAGAGGTAACCAAATATACTTGTAAAATGAGGGAGAGAATATTCTAGACAGTCTATAGATAATTAGATACCAATTACATTAGTTTATTGACATCATCATTGTGTTAATTTGTGCTATGTCCTCTACTACAACTACATATAATTATATTCTATGTATATATAGTACCTAAAGCTTGTTGTCAAGGGAACCAAATCTCTACCAGAACTCCCTCAGTAATTGTGATTATAATTTGTTTCATCCAGTCTTGCAGATAAGTGGATAACCTATCTTCCATATGGCCCTACGAGGGGACAGAAATTAATACACACAAAATTTGACAAGCAATTCTAGGGAAGAATGTTGACTACTGACTATACAGTATTATAGACCATATAGCTTGTAAAATCACATGACTCTCAGAAATTTGGATTCAACTCTTTGAATGTCACTTGGGATTTGCTAGATTTTGGATCTGTTCAAGCATAGTAACCCAAAATGAATTTTCAAAATTGTTTACCTAACACATTCATTCTTTTCAGCCTAAACCGTTTGATGCTATTAAAAGGCAAAAGCAGACTGGAATTGTTGTACTTTGGTATTTGATCCATGGTGACTAATAAATTTGCATGCATGATTGTCTGTAATTGTTGAGCTTCTTGGTTAAATTTAGCCAATTTGGAAATTTGAAACTAACATTTTCGTTGGCTAATTATTTTACACTCCAATTAAATCGAATTTCTCAATTAAACTATCCTTTCCCTGTAATCAAAATCAACAACCAAGAGTTTTGGCAAACTAGACCACCAAAAATTTGGTCAATGTAATTTAAAGGTTTTATTATTGTTAGAATTTGGGCATGACCATATTGGTCAAGCATTAGTGGGCATGACCCTTTGGTTGGTCCCTTTTAAGTTTTAATATAATTAACTCCAACGTAACGCGATTCTCACACACAAAAAAAAAAAAAAAAAAAAAAACATGTAACATTATAGGATGTGGGTTACAAAAGTATGTAACTTCCCTCAATTTTAACTTAAGGAAAATAGAACATCTTTGCCATCCATCATTCTCTCAAACTTTTAGGTTCTCTCCTATGATTCTTAGGCCGTGAATTTTGTGTGACTTACTCTAGTAGAAAGCCACACCATAAGCAAAAATCGTTTGAGCTATGGAAGCATGGTTTACAGCATTGAAAAAGTAAAAACAAAATGTTAGAGGTGAGTACTCTTTTTATTTTTTACAAGTATTATCTTATATATAAAAGCGCGAATGCGCATTCAGTAATTTGTACTGTGCATTTGGTTTGTTCAACCCTTAATGTTCATCAATTTTTTTTTTCTTCTATGCTGGTTTTGTATGTGCTTATTTGTCTTTTCCTTTAAATATTTATTGTTTACACGTTCATATACAGTTATACCGACTTAAGAAATTCTTATAATATTTTCATAATTATTTGACAATATGCACTGTTCATTGGCCTTTTTTTTTCCCCATAATAAGCTGGTTTTGCTTGTGCTCTTTTAGTTTTTTCTTTTCAATATTTATATGTGCATACACAGTTACACGGACACAACATATTCTTACAATATTTTCACAATTATTGAGGTGCCAATTTTTTAAAGGTTAGAATAAAATAATAAAATAAGAAACTGAGAATTACTACCATCTAAAACTCAAAATATGTGAAGAAAATTTTTGAGATGTTAAAATTTAGTGGGAGTATTTTAGACATTACACAATAAATATTTTAAGAATTATAAGCTTTCTTTAGGGTTTAATTGAAATAATAATAATATGACGTATTTGCTATTTTCCAAAATATTAAGGGAAAATTTGTTTGATTTTAAAGTTTAAGGAGTAATGCTATGTCTACTACATTTTTATAATAATTTCACAATAAATTTTATGTGACAAGGTATTTTTTATGGATAAAAAAATGATATCGGTAGTGGGCCCAATTTAAAACCAATAACAATTTGTCATTTAGAATTTGTTCTAAAAATATTATGGACGTAGCATTTTTCTCAAATAAAAAAAAAAAAAATCTATTTTGATCCTAAAAATGAAGGTATTGTGAAAATGTAGTGATATTTTGTTGTATTCTTAGGCTTCTTTTTTAGTATAGTTAAATTGCGTGAACCAAAATTCACAGTTTCACACACAATTTTCTTGTGTTGTCTTTTTTTTTTTTTTTTTTAATGCATAATTTTAAAACCAGTAATAATTTTTCACCAAAGATTTGCTATGAAAATGCTGTGGACATAAAAAATAAAATAATAGTATCAAACTAAGACCTACCACAGCTGGAAATAATTAAAAAATATTGATAAAATGTTGTGACATTTTGTTGTGTTTCTAGGATTCTTTTTTGTGTGACATTTTGTTGTGTTCCTAAATTTCTTTTTTTGTTTAGTCAAATTTGGTAAGCCAAAATTCATTGTTTTAGGCACAATTTTCTTCATAGTTTGTTTTTTTGTTTTTTTTTTTTTGTTTTTTTGTTTTAAATAGACAGTTAAAAGTGGTTACCTCAGATTAAAATCAGTAACAATTTACCACCTAGAATTTATTATAAAAATATTGTTGATGTAGTAGTATTACTCTAAAATAAAATAATAAAATATCAAACAAGAACCCACCATAGCTAGAAATAAAAGGTATTGTAAAAATATCGTAACATTTTGTTGTGTTCCTAAACTTCTTTTTTGGTTTAGTCAATTTGTTGAACCAAAATTCATTGTTTTATGCATAGTTTTTTTAGGTAGATTTTTTTTAACACATTGTTTCAATTTAAAAACACACACACACACACACAAATTGATGAAGTAGCACTTTCCTCCTTTATGTTTGGGGTAGTTTCATTCCCCCCTAAATTAAAGTTTAATAATTTTCTCCTTTATATTTTGTAAATGAGGGTATACTCCTATTGTTACTCTCTTAGTTAAACCCTAACGAAATCTTATAATTCCTAAAATATTCCATTGTGGAATGTCTAAAATACTCCTACTAAATTTTAATGTCTCAAAAAATTTCTTCATGTATTTTGAATATTATGTGGTAGACTGGTAGTCATGCTTAGAAACTTAGAATGATGATATATGGTGTTCTATTTGTTACCTAGAGAACTCTAATTTATTAGGTTTAAATCTTCTAAACTTATGATTATATCTAATAGAAACTTTGATGACAAATGTCTTTTTTTATTTTGTTATTTTTTTTTAATTTCTTTTCCAGCTTAAAAGGGTGTTCATTAAAAATAAGTAAGCTAAACATCGTATTTAGACTCATAAAAATAATATTATAAAGAATGAAGTATGAATAACAAATTTTTTATTTGAGATGGTTACAAGTATTTAATTTGATGAAGATCTTCAAAAAAGTTGTAGCATATATCATCATTCATTGTGAAAGTTTAAATATTGTGGAAAGATAATGACATTCATTATCATTCTTTGTAGCATTTTTGGTGAGTAGATATTACATTTAGTAAATAGGTTCTAAGAAATTGTCATAGTAAATAGATATTTTAAATTTAAGTACATGATTTCATACTTCTTCAAAAAAAAATTATATTAATTTTCTAACTAAAGGGGTAGCACGTGCCTTGCATGTGCAACCCACACTAGTCATTATTAAAAGGGGAAACTTCGGCTGCGTTTGTTTTGGGTGTAAATGATTTTCAGAAAATATTTTACACCTAGCAGCATGTTTGGGTGCACATGTAATATAAAGTTTTCCGGGAAATGAATAACTTTGATCATAAAATAAAGCCTTTGACTCGGAAAATCATTTACGTTTCTGATTTACCATCAAATGATTTCTGAACTCACAAACACCCAAAGAGAGAGAGAGAGAGAGAAAGAGCAAGAAGAAAGAGTAGAGAGAGTGAGCTAGATTGCGCCCCAACCCCAGACGTTCTGGCCAGATCGCGCCTTCGAGATCGCGCCACCGAGATCGTCCCGCCAAGATTGCGCCACATGAAGCCTGCCGCTGCTTGACCAGTCTCGTCGCCCATGACCCACCCATGCCCGATCTCCCTCTTTCTCAATCTCTTTCTCCCTTTCCCTCAATTTGCGATCACTCTCTCATCCTCCTCCCTCTCTCAGTTTTGATTTTTGAAGTGGGTCTAATCATCACTACCGCCTGAAACCCGTCGCCGTCGCCCTATAGATCGCCTTATCCTCCTCTAGGTAAGATCTTCTCCTCTCGATCTTGTCGTCGCCGCCCTCTAGGTTAGATTGTCTCCTCTCGATCTCGTCGTCCGCCACTCGCCGATCTGCTTTCTCTATTTAATCTCTGATTATTATTATTTTTTATTTTTTTTGTTGTGGTGGTGTTTTGGTGGTTTTTGTGTTGTGTGGTGGTAGGTTTTGTGTGGAGAGAAGTTGAGAAAATGTGAAAAATTTGTAGGAAAATATCATTTTCAGAATGTTACCAAACACTGGAAATCGTTTTTTGGACTATTTTCCATTGCACACCTAAACGCTCGAATTTTAATTTCCTTACGGGAATTTATTTTCTTCTACATTCATTTTACACTCGGAATTCGATTTACATCGAACCAAACGCAGCCTTCATTGCATTAAATTGGAAGTAAAGAGTTAGGAACTTCACAATCATAATACTTGCCAATCCAATGTAGATGTAATAGGCAACATGAAATTCACACGATGTTTGGTTTTAGAGAATAAAGGAGCAATAGAAAAGGGAGGGAGCACGAAGGAGTTATTTCATGGAACAATTTCATAAAATTATCATCTCACAAATGTGTGGACCCACCATTGCACACCTTTGGTGTGATGGTCACTCCACAAGTATAAGTACTTGTGGGGTGTGGGGGGCAAAGGTCGGGATTCAAGTCTCTAGGAGGGAGATTCACACACATATACACTTATATTAGTTTAAAGTAGAATTTATATATTGTATTAAAAAAAAATTATGGGCCCCACATATCATGAAAGAGTGACTTTATACCTATGGAACCACTTCAAAAAAATAACTTTTGGAAAGAATGGATGTTTCTCTTTTTTGGTTGGGTGAAAGTAAAGTATGAAGATAGGAAAAGGAAATATAAGGTTTTACTTTCTTTTTGTACAGTCATTGGCCCAATACATAGGCCCAAACATAGGGTGATGGCTTCATAATAGGGTCAACCTTTGTTGTTCCATAGCTTGCATAGAAGATTGTGTTATCTTCGGGGGCTAGCCATGTTTGGATTCATTCCGGTATATGTCGATAATGCCTTAGGGAATATTGCTGCCGAGAAGCACCCATCGTCTATTGTGAGTCCCAAGAATTGAGTTCCTATTTCCAAAATGGGGCCCCCTTTCGTTAGGAATAATCCTAATGAGCCCCACCCACATGAAGAATGTTAAAAGCAATCATTACCAATCCACCAACAAAAAACTATAAATAGATAGCAAGCAAAAGAAAAAGGGGTTAGACACTTGAAAGAAGAAAGCTAGAGAATAGAGAGAGAACGAGAGAGGAAACCCAAGAGTAGAGGTGTTCGGTCAGCTTGATTAATAGTCCTTTCGAGCCTAATCCTTTGTCTAGAGGAACTTCCCATTGTAGGATACTCGGAAACCCACATCAATAAATTAATTGTGAGCCCAATCACATGGTTGACCCATTAACTAAGAAACAGGCACGCACAATTGGTGCCATCTGTGGGGATTTCCTACTCAGCTGTAATTCCAGTGAAATTCTACTGACTGAATATGTCCGACCATTGTTTAGCGAGCTTGGTAGATTGCGGATCTGGGGGCTCATCTAGGGGCTCAAGTTGGCGAGAAATGAGGCATAAGAGAGATCAGGACCGGTGGTACGAACGGGATGGGGAGCTCTCTAACTCAGGAGATGGATCTTCGTAGACGTATCGGTTAGCGTCCGAAGTTCCCGAGTAGAAGCATCATGATAGAAGAGATCAGGAACTAGAGTACTTGTGCAGACTAGTTAGGGACTTGAAGCTAGAAGTACAAGGTAGGCGTTGAAGAAGGAACCATGGTGAATCCCTTGAAGGATTTGTAAATATTGGGGATAGTCACGGAGAAGCATCCTACCAAAGTGGTTCCCACCGATCAAGGGAGAGATCATGAGACTTTGTTGATAGAATGTCGGCTTCTCCCAAGCGGTGTAAGCATTGAAGGGCGGCGATGGATGCCATTTCATATGATGGAAAGGCCAACCCCGTTAAACATGTTAGCTGTTATATCCAGATGATGTCACTATACTGCCAAAATAACGTGCTTATGTGTAAAATATTCCCTTCTAGTCTCGGGCCTACTGCTTTAAGCTGGTTCAATGGGTTAAAGAAGGGATCAATTCATAATTTTGGAAATTTAATACAAGAATTCGGTGCTCGGTTTATGACGTGTAGTTGGGTGCCGCAGATAGTGGATGCACTACTATTTATGAAAATGGGAGATGTGGGAAACTCTTTGGAGTTATGCTAATAGGTATTGGGAGTTGTATAATGAAATTGGTAGAGGTAACGAGAAAGTAGCGGCTAGCACTTTCAGATTGGGGCTTCCAGGACTTAGAGTTTAGAGATTCGTTGTCTATAAGGTCTCCTGAGAACATGTGGTAGCTGAAGAGGTGGATTGAGGAGCACAAAAGGTTAGAGGATGATTGGCAGCAAAATACAGGCAAGGCACTTGCCACTTCGCAGTATGCAAAGGATTCACGGACAGGGGGTTTTCAGTTAAGGCCGAGAAGGGAGTTAAGAGTTAAAGAACCCAACGTTTGGACCAAGGAAGTCAATGTGGCGTTTAAGGAGCTTGTTCATAAGATTTTAGAGCGGATTAAGAATAAGCTGTGTTTTCGATGGCCAAGCAAGATGTCAGGTGACCCGATAAGAAGGAACCAAAACTTATATTGCACACACCAACATGATAATGGGGCATACTACCGTGATATGCAGGGTATTTAAGGATCACTTGGAGAAATCCGGGCATTTGAAGGAGTTCGTCTGGCATCCAAGGGTGGAGCTACAGGGCAGGCATCGAAGGCTCAAAGGGACACGCTCCCACCACCATTGGGGGTAATCGAAGTTATCCATGCGGCTTCAATAGGCACAAGTGTGAGCCGATGTAAGGGAGTGTTAAGTGTGGTCTCGGTGGAGAACGCAGAATGTAAAGCTCAGCCCAAAAAGAAATTGAAGTTGGCTCGAGGATCGATTGAGTTTGAGGATGAAGACCTGGAAGGAACAACCAAGCCGCATGATGACATTCTCATAGTTATTGCCAAAATCAATGGCTTTATAGTGAAGAGGGTGTTAGTGGATCAGGGAAGCGGGGCTGAGGTGATGTAACCCCGACCTGTTCAAAGGGTTAGGATTGAAGGTGGAGGAAATTTCTAAGTATGATACCCCCTAGTAGGATTTGATGGCAGAATGGTGATTCCAGAGGGGCAAATTTTGCTGCCCGTGAATACAGAAGGAAAAAAGGTGATGGTAAATTTCATTGTGGTAGGATCCTTCTCCCTATACACAGTGATCCTCGGTAGGCCTTGGATTCACACCATAGGAGCTGTTCTGTCAACTTTGCATATGAAGGTAAAATTTCACACCAATCATGGGGTTACCGTGGTAAAGGGAGATCAGCAGTTGGTGAGGCAGTGTTTGGTAGAGGCTGTTAACTAGGAGGTTAAGCAGAAAGAATTTGCTGAGCATGATCTTGTATAGCAATTATAGGAGCCCGCAAAGGGCCAACGAGCAAACAGCGCCAAAGAACTGATTAAAGTAAACATACTTTCATATGAGAACCGAAGTTTCCAAATAGGGGTGAGTATGAAACAAGAAGATCGAGTGAATTTGTTATTGACGTTGGTACAGAATTTGGATATTTTTGCTTGGAGTCTATATGAGGTACCCAGGGTGGACCTGGAGTTTATTACCCGCACACTTAATGTGCATCCTTCTTTTTCCCCGAAGAAGCAAAAATCGAGGAGATTGGCTAAGCAACACGTTGAAGTCGTGAAGCAAGAGGTAGAGAAGTTGAAGCAGGCATGGGCAATTAAGGAGGTCTTTTTTTTGGAGTGGCTGTCTAACACCGTGGTGGTAAAAAAAAAAAGATGGTAAATGGCAGGTATGTGTGGACTTTATCGACCTCAATTGGGCATGCCCCAAGGACTCATTTCTAGTGTTGAAGATTAATCAGTTAGTAGATGCTACATGTGGACATCAACAGATGGGCTTTCTGGATACTTTTCAAGGGTATCATCAGATCACTCTAGTGGTTGAGGGTCAAGAAAAAACCTCTTTTATAACCTTCAAAGCCAATTACCATTATATGGTAATGCCTTTCAGACTCAAGAATGCGAGGACTACATATTAAAGGATGATGACCAGAATCTTTAGGGACAAGATTGGAGGCACGGTGGAGGTGTACGTAGACGACATGGTCGTAAAAAGCCATGACAGTCAAAGGCACATAGATGATTTTATGGGAGTTTTTGAGATACTATGGGGGCATAGGTTGTGCCTTAATGCTGACGTATGTGCTTTTGGATTGGGGGCTGGAAATTTTTTGGGGTACATGATCACTCACCAAAGAATTGAGGTGAACCTCTATCAAATAAGTGCCATAGATTGGCTCAAGCTGCCGAGCAACCCTAAGGATATGCAGAAATTAACCGGGATGATAGCCGCTTTGAATTGATTTGTGTCAAAGTCGGCTGACAAATGTCACCCTTTTTATCAATTGCTGAAGAAATGGAAGGGGTTTCATTGGACCGAGGAAGGTGAAGAGGCCTTTCAAGACCTGAAAAAAAATACTTAATGAGTGCCCTGATATTAACTTGTCTGGATCTAGAGGAGGACTTGTACATGTATCTTGCGGTGTCCGAGCATGCTGTGAGTGCAGTGTTATTGAAGGATTAGGGGGGAATTCAAAAACCAATATATTACATCAGTAAGACGTTGGTTGATGCAAAAACCAGGTACCTACCATTGGAGAAGCTTGCGTTAACGTCAGTCCATGCTACTAGGAAGTTGCCCCACTATTTTCAAGCTCACATGGTGTATGTATTAACCAAGTACCCTCTCCAATCCTTGCTTAAGAGATCTAACTTCATGGGTCGAATAGCGAAGTGGGGAACCAGACTCTAGTCATTCGACATACGGTATAGGCTGAGAAGTTTGGTCAAAGGTCAAGTGCTTGCCGACTTTATTGTAGAAGTCACTCCCTGCAAAGGAGGTCTTGGGGTAGTATGCAGTATTGAAATCCAGCCATGGAAAGTGTTTATGGATGGCACGTCCAATGCAAAGGGTGTGGGAGTTAGTATCGTTATTGTATCACTAGAGGGAGTAAAGCTAGAGAATTCTCTAAGTTTGGATTTCAAAGCATCAAATAACGAGGCTGAGTATGAGGCACTTCTTGCAGGATTGAGAGCCATGCTTAGCCTTGAAGCAGCCGATTTGGAGATATATTTGGATTCTCTACTAGTGGTTAGTCAAGTTGAGGGAAGCTTTAAGGCCAAGGATTCTTGGATGACTGATTATTTAAGATTAGTGAACCAGTTGATGAGTAAGTTTCAGAGAGTGAAGATAGTTCAAATTACCTGAGGGCAGACCATACGTGTTAATTCTTTAGCAACATTGGCATCTTTGTTAGCCAACGTAATACCTTGGCTGATCAAGGTTGAGGTCATGCCGGAACCCAGTATTGACCCAGAAGTGGAGGTTTTGGCTGTTTTGTCATTCGGGCCTACCTAGATGGATCCGATTATAGAATTTCTAGCCAAATAACGTCTTTCGAATAAAGGTAAAGAAGTCGACAGGGTGCACAAGATTGTTGCTCGGTTCTGGTTGTCCAGGGACCGAAGGTTGTACAGAAGATCTTTTGCGGAACCTTATCTACTGTGCCTTCATCCCTCAAAGGTTAATGATCTTCTAACCGAGATACACGAAGGGATATGCGGTAGCCACGTTGGAGGTCAGTCATTGGCTTATCAGGCGATGATGCAAGGATTCTGGTGGCCTAAAATGCAAAGGGACGCCACCAAGTATCTAAAGAGGTGAGAGCAATGCCAAAAACATGCCCTAATTATACATCAGTTAGAAGGGAGCCTAAATCCCATTAGTGTTCCATGGCCATTCGCGTAATGGGGGCTGGACATCATCAGCCCATTCCCTTGTGCAACTAGGAACATGAGGTTTGTTTTGGTAGCCGTTGATTATTTTACCAAGTGGATTGAAGCTGAAGTTTTGGCAAATATCCGAGACGTAGACGTCAAGAAGTTTTTTTGGAAGAATATAGTGACAAGGTTCAAAATGCCGAAGTCTGTGGTGTCTGATAATGGTCTGCAGTTTGATAGTAAGGCTTTCTACAAGTACTATGGTGACCTCGAAATAAAGAATAAATATTCGACCCCAGCGTATCCTCAAAGCAATGGCCAGGTTGAAGCAACAAACAAAGCAATCATTAATGGGCTAAAGAAAAGGCTAGAAGGAGCCAAGGGTAGATAGACCGAAGAGTTACCGAATGTGTTATGGGCCCACTGAACAATGCCATGAAGATCCACAGGAGAATCCTTTTATTCCTTAACATATGGGTCAGAAGCAGTTATACCCATGGAAATTAGTTTGTCCAGCATGAGGATCTTGAGTTTTTCTCCAATGGCGAATGATGAGTTAATGATGAAACAGCTGGACTCGTTGGAAGAGCGTGGAGAGATGGCCGCAATTCAGCTAACAAGTTCCCAACAAAAGCTAGCTCAGAGGTATGACAAGGGGGTGAAGCCAAGATAATTTTATGTAGGAGATTTGGTGTTGCACAGGACAATGCTTAGGACATCAATTCCGAAAAACTTGCCCAGAACTAGGAAGGTCCGTACTGAGTAACTGTTATCGTTGGAGTATGAGCATACTATCTCGAAGATATGGAAGAGAGACCACTTTCCCGACCGTGGAATGTACAAAACTTGAAGAAATATTATCACTAAGTATGTAAAGCTTAGAAGATTAGTATGTAAATTTACTAACATGTAGGTGGTAGTGTATGTATGCGTAATATATGAACTTTGCTGCTTAAGATCTACTGTACCTCATAAATTTTCTAAGGATAGAAATCTTGGCTCGACCTGACCTTTGTCACTGACCAGGTAAAAACCTTATCAAAGGTTATCTAAGGACAGAAACCTAGCCTTGGCCTGACCTCGATCATCGACTAGGTGGAAACCTTATTACATCTTCTAACGACAAAAACCTTGGCTCGGCCTGACCCCGGTCACCGACTAGATGGAAACCTTCCCACAAATCATCTAAGGATAGAAATCTCGGCTCAACTTGACCTCGGTCACTGACCAAGTGGAAACCTTCCTATACATTATTTAAGGATAGAAACCTCGGCTCGGCCTGACCCTAGTCACCGACCAGGTGGAAACCTTACCCTAAGTTATTTAAGGGCAGAAACCTATACGGGCCATGGTTAAGAATTGTGTGTACTGAGCATCGTAAATAAAGCATGTAAAGCAATATAATAGGCCAACAAACCTCCACACAATACAGGAAGATAAGAAAGAAAATAAGAGAAACATAAACTAGAGATTAATTCAAGTGTTTCATCACCAAACCTTAGTGAATACAAACAAAGTTTAAAGGTTACATCACCAAACGTTGGTGAATTTCTTGAAAAAAAAAAATTAAGAAGAAAGACAGTAAAAATAAACACAGGTACTCATTAAAAATTAGCTTTGGGTTCTAAGTTGTAGGGTCTTGAAGCTGCTCGGAAGGAGGGGAGAGGCATCGATGGTAGTTTGAAAATTAGGATTTGGAAATCCTTGCACTTGCCCAGCATTGGGATTGCTTGAGATCTCAAGATTGATAAGCTCGGCATGAGAATCGATCTCTTTAACCAAGGCCCTTATGCTTTGACTATCCTC
Source organism: Quercus suber (assembly GCF_002906115.3). Lineage (NCBI taxonomy): Eukaryota > Viridiplantae > Streptophyta > Magnoliopsida > Fagales > Fagaceae > Quercus > Quercus suber. The sequence goes on from NW_027069519.1 coordinate 659,760, forward strand.
TTCCTCGAGTCGTGCGAGATTCTGGACGGGAGGAGGAAAAGGCTCCGGATAAGGAATCTGCTCGGGATTTCTGAAGGGAGATTCTTCTAGGACACCCAGGGCAATTACGACTACCATCCACCCCTCACTGAATCCATACCTCCGAGACTGAAACATGATTGGCTCACTAGAGCTTTCAGCATTGGAGAACCTTAGGTCGTAGAACTTGTTTTCACTCTCTTCCACGGCCACCCTCAGATCGGCCACTTCCTTGTCTCTGGTCGAGATTATACTCTCGGCCTCAGCCAGTCTAAAGCTCTATCTCCCCGAGCTTAACTTCCAAATCTGCCGCCTTTTACTCGGCCAGTGTATGGGCCCTCTCTAACTTTCTAGCCTTTCCTTCAGCGGCCTCCAGGGCAGCACTCTTTTCTCGCATGATAGCTTCGACCACCTCTTTGAGAGCCCTATCCTTTTCGGCCCCTTCTATTGAGCTTTTTAGCAGGTCTTCCATCATGTGAGCTAATTGGGTAGCCTGTTAAAGCAAATAAGAACTTTTAGATTCCAAGTTGAAAATTGCGATTGAAGTAATAGACATATAAATATATGAAAAAGGAGTATAGAACTAACCATGATGGTGTGCCACTCAAGCCTGAGTGCCACAGCCTCATAGCTCCCGTCCAAAAAATAGCGCACATCACTAGGCAGTTGGAGAGCTCACCCTAAGCTATGCGCAATCCAACCACCCTCCCCGTTGGCCTAGTTTTGAACACTGGACGTTATTGGGAGGGGCTTATCACCTAGCCTAAACACACTTTGCCAGCCTGCAGCAGGGGGTGCCGAGGAGGACACAATGTTTGAACCCACATCAACAGTAGGTCTTGGGTCCAGGATGGGTTCTCGGATGAGACTAGTGGCGATGTGGTCTGTTCGCGTAAAATAATCTGCAAGTTCACAGAATTGTAACAAGTAGTAAAGTGTTTTTAGAAAACGAATGTCGAACCCACAAGGATTAACTATTTTATTGAATACCGAAATTCACTAAATTAATTACTATTTGGAAAATCGAAAATAAATGAAACGTTCTATTCTCTGAATTAAATTAAACTATTTAATAAAAATAAATCTGCAAATAAAAAGAATTAACAAGGTGTAAAAAACCTAACAATGTAAAATTATGATAAGAATGGATCTAGAGCGATTGATTTTACCTAACAAATCCCACACAATTTATTTTTCCCAATTATTAAATTCTAATAATCTTCAATTGATAATTAAAAATTCCTTAACTATTCAATATCTTCTTTAAAATAATATCAAAAATATCTTCAGCTAACAATTCCATATCTCTATGCGAATTTAATTAACTAGAGACTCATTACGTATTTTGAATTTTCTGAAAAATCACACTAGTCGCGGTAAAGCATCTCTACTTTCGCTCAACTAATGGTATTTAATTCTAGAACTAAAATAACAAATCACCTCTCGGTCTCATTGTATTTCAATTGATCAAACTATAATTTGTAAAAAAATAGTAAGCATTAAGAATAAGAATTAAATACTCAATCATGGAAATATTAAAAATAAAATAACTCAGAAAATAAATTGTGTGTTCATTGCTAGACTACATCAATGCTCTAGAAAATAAAATTTAGTTCATAATAAAATTGAAAAGAAAACAAATAAAACTTATGTCTTTTAATAATATCAAAAATATCTTCAGCTAACAATTCCATATCTCTATGCGAATTTAATTAACTAGAGACTCATTACGTATTTTGAATTTTCTGAAAAATCACACTAGTCGCGGTAAAGCATCTCTACTTTCGCTCAACTAATGGTATTTAATTCTAGAACTAAAATAACAAATCACCTCTCGGTCTCATTGTATTTCAATTGATCAAACTATAATTTGTAAAAAAATAGTAAGCATTAAGAATAAGAATTAAATACTCAATCATGGAAATATTAAAAATAAAATAACTCAGAAAATAAATTGTGTGTTCATTGCTAGACTACATCAATGCTCTAGAAAATAAAATTTAGTTCATAATAAAATTGAAAAGAAAACAAATAAAACTTATGTCTTTCATTCGAATTGGTTGATCAACATGAAGCTCTCGCCTTTGTCCTTAAATACTCCTCTTTTGAAAGACTCCCAAAAGCAAATTCTTCTATGCGGCAACTCCTTTTCCTCTCAGGTTTTTTTTTTTTTTCTTCTTTTTACCCTAAAGAGCCTTTAAATAGGTCAAGGAATCCTATTACAAGTTGAATTCCTGTTTGGAAAAAATCTCAGATTTTTAGGCTTTATTTAACCGACGATTTTGGCCCATTTAAATTCAGAATTCGGACTTTTGGTAAACTACAAAGTTTTAGCCCTTTAAGTTAACTTTCCAGCATAACTTGAATCATCTCAATTGGATATCTGAGCCAAAAGTTATGCTAAAACTACTAACTGATGTGCAGGCTGGAATCCTAATCCAAATTGGACTCGGATTTGGTGCAAATTTCCTTTGATTTTTTGCTCCAATTGGACTTGAATTTAATTGGCCTAGCCCCACTTTGCATGTAAAGCCCTTGTTACCTACAACATAAAGATATTATATAATCAGTAACAAAATAACATAAAAGTAAAGCTAAATATGTAGATATGTAAGTACTTTATTGTATATATTTCATGCACATCATGGTCGAAGCCAGAGGAGTTTGAAAGGGTGCATCATCATGGTGGTCAGTGGGCTTAGACATCTCTCGGGGCCTTTTGCGTCCACAGGGGGCTAGAGGAGGGGGTGCCTGATGTTGAGTTGGTTGCCCACCAGGTAGGAACTGATCGGTTGTCATCTTCCTCCTAACCACCATCTTGGCGCTTGTGGTCTCGTTTTCAATTCCTTCTAATGAAGAGTCAACAGATTTAACTATCACCTACCTTTCAACCTGATCCTCTTCGTTAGGCTCTTTAACAGGTATGTGCTTGGCCTGACCGTAGAACACTCTATCTGCCGAATCGTCCCTTACTAGCTGCAATGAACCCTCTCTTATTTGTCGTGGACCAAGCCTCCAAGCCTCACCGAGCATTAATCCTCTAGGAAGGAAATAGTGTAACTGAACGTCAAGGTATGAAAGGAGGGGACTGCCCACTGTTAAGGCTTGTCCGGGGTCTTGGAAACTTGTGTACGCAGGAGTACATCCGAGGATGAGATGGGAAGCCCGTAGTTGACTATTAGAATGCACGAAAATCTCAGACCGTAGAACGAAATTCAAGTCCCGCATGTGTATGGCACTGATATCTGGTTTGTATCATTTAGTGTCTGCACAAACGAAGACAATTAGTAGCATTCGAATAAAAGTAGTCACAGCAGTAGGTAAATAAATAGCAAAATATCAATGATAAAATGCACAAAGTACGATAAATGAGGGTAGTATCGATCAATATCCTGAGATGAGGTTGGGTAGGTTAACTCATTGGCAAGCTAGTTGCCACTCACTTAGACGTACTCTCTTGTCAAGTTTCTATTAGAGTCAGGAAGGCACGATATCAATCGTACCATGGTGTCCCTGACCTTAATGTAATTCCTCGACCTTTGGTTACTGCACAGGTTGTACATGAAATTAATGTCGTGGTGGTTAAGGTGTAATCCATAAAGGTCATTTAGTCGATTGACACTACTCACCACTCGGTAGATCTGGTGGGACTTGGTCAGGGTAGAGACCACGAAATCTAAGGGTCCTAAGTATCAATGGGTCTATTGGAAATCTTACCCCATCCTTTAATATAGCCATTAGCGGGAAGAACACTACATGAGGGTGCCTATCATTTTCTATAGTCTTAATGACAATATGCTACATCTACATCAAAAGGAATGGCAATCTAGCCCTAAAATTAACTAAAGCCACCTCGGTCCTAAGAAGGTGTGAAAAACCCATTCTTGTATATCAAATAAAGGGAAGGAAATGTTAAAAAATAAGGTAAAGGATGAAGAACTTACAGTAGAAATGCTAAGAGAGACTTGCTTGGAAAGGAATATGTGCTCGGAAATTTAAGGCGTTTAGAAAGAAAGAAAGCAAGAAATGAACCAAGGAGATGAAGTTGTGTTTTATAGGTGGAAGAATGCAGAAGCATTAAATGAATGTTTAGGTAGGAAAATTAATAAATTTCCTTTTTTATAACCATCACATGCATAGCCTTGGTGAGCGAACCGTTAGGCAATGATGGCTATTTGATGAGACAACCTATCATCCCATCTGTCAAGCGTACAGGCTGTCTTGTTTGTAATTAATGACTGACGATTGGTATCCTTGAGAAACACAACGTATATGTGATAAGGGTTCTTGATCCTATCCCTGTGAACTAGGAAAGGATTAAAGGGGGCTATTGTACAGTCATTGGCCCAATACACAGGCCCAAACATGGGGTGATTGGGTGATGGCTTCATAATAGGCCCAACCTTTGTTGTTCGATAGCTTGCGCCGAAGACTGTGTTGTCTTTGGGGGCTAGCCATGTTCGAATCCATTTTGGTATATGTCGGTAATGTCTTGGAGAATATCGTTGCTGAGAAGCACCTAGCATTTATTGTAAGTCCTAAGGATTGAGTTCCTATTTCCAAAGTAGGGCCCCTTCTCGTCAGGAATAATCCTAATGGGCCCCACCCACATGAAAAATGTTAAAAGTAATCATTGCCAATCCACCAACAAAAGACTATAAATATAGAGCAAGCAGAAGAAAAAGGGGTTAGACACTTGAAAGAAGAAAGCTAGAGAATAGAGAGAGAATGAGAGAGGAAGCCCAAGAGTAGAGGTGTTCGATCAGCCTGATTAATAGTCCTTTTGGGCCTAAACCTTTGTCTAGAGGAACTTCCCATTGTAGGATACTCGAAAACCCACATCAACAAATTAATTGTGAGCCAAATCATACGGTTGGCCCATTAACTGAGAAACAGGCACGCACATTTTCAAATCTAATGTTCTTTGTCCTTCCAACTTAGAAGGAAAGGGAGAGAGAATGAGATGGTTTAAATTTTGATTTTTATAATTATTAATTGGATCCATAATATAAATTATTTCCTTCTACCTTTTTCTACAAACCAAACAACACGAGGGATGGAATTGTCTCTTCTCTTCTATTCTCTCTCCTTCCCCTCTCTCTCATTTTCCTTTCTTCCCCTTTGTTTGTCAAACGAAGGGTAAAATAAGTTTAGAGTGCTTTCCCTTTCTCTTCCTTTCCACTTCTTCTATTCTTTTCGTCTCTTTTAATTTCTATTTACATTCGGGTGGGCAAACACAATGTTACTGTCAGATTTGGATTTAGGATCGCACATTACGAAGTTGTCTTTAGTAAATGATTGCACTTGAAATAAGCCCAACCATGACCAAACCATTTAGCCCAATTTTAATATCTAACCAAAATGGGCCTTCTACTTGGGTTGCTCTACTTGTCATTAAATGGTGGGTTTTGTAAATTGAAGTCTCTCACAACCCAAACATGTGTACATACCAAACTCCCCCGAACATGGCTCAAGAGTAAAGACACAAGACTAAGCACAGGGGACTTTGGATCGAATCACGGTTTCCTTATTGGGAATGCCTTGGATTACCAGTAGCAAGTAGCAACAATAAAAAAAATTTACACACACATTTCAAATTATACTTGTATAACTTTTGACAATATTACATTATTTAATAATTTTATATTGAATGTGTTTTTTGATAAGTCCACAAATGAATTATATTTCTTCTTATAAGTTATACCATTCATTCTAGCAAAATTTCATGTTGATAAAAAATCAATAATTATCTCATATATAGTGTTAAGATTTATATCCCTCTTATTAGCTTTTAATCAAATTAATTCGAGTTTATTTTAATCACTTATGCTTTGGATGGAAATTTGATAATGAATAGCATATAACCATTATTGCAAAGTAAATATTGCAGAAATATAAAATACATAGCAATATGATTATGACGAAAAACCTTAGTGTCATCATGAAGCTTTAATCGTGTTGAACTCCTATAAAAAATAAAAATAAAAACTTATTGAACTCTCTCACAGTATATCTTTTGAACATGAATTCCCTGTTTGCGACTTCATGTACGTGCCAATTTTAAAAAATAGTAAGCATTAAGAATAAGAATTAAATACTCAATCATGGAAATATTAAAAATAAAATAACTCAGAAAATAAATTGTGTGTTCATTGCTAGACTACATCAATGCTCTAGAAAATAAAATTTAGTTCATAATAAAATTGAAAAGAAAACAAATAAAACTTATGTCTTTTATCCGAATTGGTTGATCAACATGAAGCTCTCGCCTTTGTCCTTAAATACTCCTCTTTTGAAAGACTCCCAAAAGCAAATTCTTCTATGCGGTGACTCCTTTTCCTCTCAGGTTTTTTCTTTCTTCTTTTTACCTTAAAGAGCCTTTAAATAGGTCAAGGAATCCTATTACAAGTTGAATTCCTGTTTGGATAAAATCTTAGATTTTTAGGCTTCATTTAACCGACGATTTTGGCCCATTTAAATTCAGAATTCGGACTTTTGGTAAACTACAAAGTTGTAGCCCTTTAAGTTAACTTTCCAGTACAACTTGAATCATCTCGATTGGATATCTAAGCCAAAAGTTATGCCAAAACTACTAACTGATGTGCAGGCCGGAATCCTAATCCGAATTGGATTCGGATTTGGTGCAAATTTCCTTTGATTTCTTGCTCCAATTGGACTTGAATTTAATTGGCCTAGCCCCACTTTTCATGTAAAGCCCTTGTTACCTGCAACATAAAGATATTATATAATCAGTAACAAAATAACATAAAAGTAAAGCTAAATATGTAGATATGTGAGTACTTTATTGTATATATTTCATGCACATCATGGTCGAAGCCAGAGGAGTTTGAAAGGGTGCATCATCATGGTGGTCAGTGCGCTTAGACATCTCTCGGGGCGTTTTGCGTCCACAGGGGGCTAGAGGAGGGGGTGCCTGATGCTGAGTTGGTTGCCCACCAGGTAGGAATCGATCGGTTGTCATCTTCCTCCTAACCACCATCTCGGCGCTTGTGGTCTCGTTTTCAATTCCTTCTAATGAAGAGTCAACAGATTTAACTATCACCTACCTTTCAACCTGATCCTCTTCGTTAGGCTCTTCAACAGGTATGTGCTTGGCCTGACCGTAGAACACTCTATCTGCCGAATCGTCCCTTACTAGCTGCAGTGAACCCTCTCTTATTTGTCGTGGACCAAGCCTCCAAGCCTCACCGTGCATTAATCCTCTAGGAAGGAAATAGCGTAACTGAACGTCAAGGTATGAAAGGAGGGGACTGCCCACTGTTAAGGCTTGTCCGGGGTCTTGGAAACTTGTGTACGCAGGAGTACATCCGAGGATGAGATGGGAAGCCCGTAGTTGACTGTTAGAATGTACGAAAATCTCAGACCGTAGAACGAAATTCAAGTCCCGCATGTGTATGGCACTGATATCTGGTTTGTATCATTTAGTGTCTGCACAAACGAAGACAATTAGTAGCATTCGAATAAAAGTAGTCACAGCAGTAGGTAAATAAATAGCAAAATATCAATGATAAAATGCACAAAGTACGATAAATGAGGGTGGTATCGATCAATATCCCGAGATGAGGTTGGGTAGATTAACTCATTGGCAAGCTAGTTGCCACTCACTTAGACGTACTCTCTTGTCAAGTTTCTATTGGAGTCAGGAAGGCACGATATCAATCGTACCATGGTGTCCCTGACCTTAATGTAATTCCTCGACCTTTGGTTACTACACAGGTTGTACATGAAATTAATGTCGTGGTGGTTAAGGTGTAATCCATAAAGGTCATTTAGTCGATTGACACTACTCACCACTCGGTAGAAATCTGGTGGGACTTGGTCAGGGTAGAGACCACGGAATCTAAGGGTCCTAAGTATCAATGGGTCTATTGGAAATCTTACCCCATCCTTTAATATAGCCATTAGCGGGAAGAACACTACATGAGGGTGCCTATCATTTTTTATAGTCTTAATGACAATATGCTACATCTACATCAAAAGGAATGGCAATCTAGCCCTAAAATTAACTAAAGCCACCTCAGTCCTAAGAAGGTGTGAAAAACCCATTCTTGTATATCAGATAAAGGAAAGGAAATGTTAAAAAATAAGGTAAAGGATGAAGAACTTACAGTAGAAATGCTAAGAGAGACTTGCTTGGAAAGGAATATGTGCTCGGAAATTTAAGGCGTTTAGAAAGAAAGAAAGCAAGAAATGAACCAAGGAGATGAAGTTGTGTTTTATAGGTGGAAGAATGCAGAAGCATTAAATGAATGTTTAGGTAGGAAAATCAATAAATTTCCTTTTTTATAACCATCACATGCATAGCCTTGGTGAGCGAACCGTCAGGCAATGATGGCTATTTGATAAGACAACCTATCATCCCATCTGTCAAGCGTACAGGCTGTCTTGTTTGTAATTAATGACTGACGATTGGTATCCTTGAGAAACACAACGTATATGTGATAAGGGTTCTTGATCCTATCCCTGTGAACTAGGAAAGGATTAAAGGGGGCTATTGTACAGTCATTGGCCCAATACACAGGCCCAAACATGGGGTGATTGGGTGATGGCTTCATAATAGGCCCAACCTTTGTTGTTCGATAACNTCTAAACTTATTTTACCCTTCGTTTGACAAACAAAGGGGAAGAAAGGAAAATGAGAGAGAGGGGAAGGAGAGAGAATAGAAGAGAAGAGACAATTCCATCCCTCGTGTTGTTTGGTTTGTAGAAAAAAGTAGAAGGAAATAATTTATATTATGGATCCATTAATAATTATAAAAATCAAATTTTAAACCATCTCGTTCTCTCTCCCTTTCCTTCTAAGTTGGAAGGACAAAGAACATTAGATTGAAAATGTGTGTGCCCGTTTCTCAGTTAATGGCCCAACCGTATGATTTGGCTCACAATTAATTTGTTGATGTGGGTTTTCGAGTATCCTACAATGGGAAGTTCCTCTAGACAAAGGTTTAGGCCCAAAAGGACTATTAATCAGGCTGATCGAACACCTCTACTCTTGGGCTTCCTCTCTCATTCTCTCTCTATTCTTAGCTAGCTTCTTCTTTCAAGTGTCTAACCCTTTTTTCTTCTGCTTGCTCTATATTTATAGTCTTCTGTTGGTGGATTGGCAATGATTACTTTGTAACATTTACAAACGAAGGGTAAAATAAGTTTAGAGTGCTTTCCCTTTCTCTTCCTTTCCACTTCTTCTATTCTTTTCGTCTCTTTTAATTTCTATTTACATTCGGGTGGGCAAACACAATGTTACTGTCAGATTTGGATTTAGGATCGCACATTACGAAGTTGTCTTTAGTAAATGATTGCACTTGAAATAAGCCCAACCATGACCAAACCATTTAGCCCAATTTTAATATCTAACCAAAATGGGCCTTCTACTTGGGTTGCTCTACTTGTCATTAAATGGTGGGTTTTGTAAATTGAAGTCTCTCACAACCCAAACATGTGTACATACCAAACTCCCCCGAACATGGCTCAAGAGTAAAGACACAAGACTAAGCACAGGGGACTTTGGATCGAATCACGGTTTCCTTATTGGGAATGCCTTGGATTACCAGTAGCAAGTAGCAACAATAAAAAAAATTTACACACACATTTCAAATTATACTTGTATAACTTTTGACAATATTACATTATTTAATAATTTTATATTGAATGTGTTTTTTGATAAGTCCACAAATGAATTATATTTCTTCTTATAAGTTATACCATTCATTCTAGCAAAATTTCATGTTGATAAAAAATCAATAATTATCTCATATATAGTGTTAAGATTTATATCCCTCTTATTAGCTTTTAATCAAATTAATTCGAGTTTATTTTAATCACTTATGCTTTGGATGGAAATTTGATAATGAATAGCATATAACCATTATTGCAAAGTAAATATTGCAGAAATATAAAATACATAGCAATATGATTATGACGAAAAACCTTAGTGTCATCATGAAGCTTTAATCGTGTTGAACTCCTATAAAAAATAAAAATAAAAACTTATTGAACTCTCTCACAGTATATCTTTTGAACATGAATTCCCTGTTTGCGACTTCATGTACGTGCCAATTTAAAGGTTTACACCACAACAACATCTTAATTGTTGATGGTTTGCAATAGCTTTCACAAAATTGCCAATCCAGTCTTTAATTGTTTGTGACAAAAACCTAGCTTGGTACAAAACCTTAGACACACATTCGTGCAGTAATCTCTCATTTCTCTTATGTTTATGACGACTTTAATATGCCTTATGTATGTTTTGAACAAGTATGGCATGAATCTCAAGGCCTTTAGTCATGCTGGGTCCTATAATTCTAAATCCACTGTCTCAATTGGTTAAGTGGTATTAAGATTACAGTTGTGCTCAAGTAAAGCTCAAGCAGTTGACTACAATCGAGCTAGTAGATTCAGCAGTTTCATGAGTAGTGTTTGGATATAGTATGCCAACAGTAACAAAAACATATAAAATTTTGAAATTTCAAGTTATCTTCTTTGGGCTTTGGGTGATGAAGAAAAAGAAATATAGGGAAGGTAAAAAAGGGAAAGACAAGAAGTTGGAGGACCAAAGGTCCATACCGTTTCTCACTTATGTTTATGAGAGAGAGAGAGAAAGAGAGTCCTTGGAATTTGGTGAAGAATTAACTTCTTCTTTTTAAAATTTTTTTTCTTCCAGTCTGTGCTATAATTGGGGAATATTCTGTGGTTTATAATTTTTATGAGGAATTGTTTTGTTTTTGTTTAAATTAATTGGTCTTTTTAAACCAACCCTGAAAATAGTTTTTTTCATCAATAATTAGTAAATTATCTTTAAATCATATTGATTACAATTAATATTCTTCAAACACTTTACTCCTTTCAAAATGAAAAGCAGCAAGCTCTGCTTGAAACCCTCTTCAAAAGAAAAAAAAAAAAACCCAGACACCCTTGAAAAAAAAAAACCAAGACACCCAGCAGCATTGCAGCAAACATGAAGAAGATGAAAGAGAAAGGAAGAGAAAACAAAAAACGAACCTTCAGTGAACACACAAATCTATTGCCAGCATAGACACAGTGGATGAGTAAGCCAACTAATGAGTGTTTTTTTTTTAGAATCAATCAATATAGAGAGAGTTAGAGAATGAGTTTTTTTTTTTCTCTTTCTTTTTTCTTTCTTCTCTTATTTGCCTCTTCTTTCTGCTTTTGTAATATTTTCTTCTAGCCGTTTGTAATCTTTTCTTATGCAAGCTAAAGATTTGGTGATGGTCTGATTTGAGAGTCTGATCTGATGGGATTAACTTTCATCACATTGTCACTTTAGCTTTCTTCTCTGTGATAAACGGGCCTATGTGAGAAACGGGCCTTCATGGCCTGATGAGATTTGGTGATGGCTGTTAGAAATCTTTTTTTTTTTTTTTTGGGCGAGAAACGGGCCTCTGTGAGAAACAAGCTTTTAAGGTGATGGCCGTTTGTAATTTTTTTTTCTCAGATGAAAAAATAATATTATATAATATATTATTATTATTATTTGGGGCCCTGTTATAAGTGGGGGCCTTAGGCGGTCGCCTATGTCGCCTATAGCTTCAGCTGGCCTTGTATAAGATAAGGGAAGCTTGAAGAGCTTTCTTCACATGCTTGAGCACATCTTTCCCTAGATGGTTGGTTTTATAGCGAAATGATGGAAAGTGTTGGTTTCATGTTCCTTTTCCTGGGGTGTTTAAGGATATGTCGTATGGTTTAATGCCATGGATACCAGTAGTTGAAAATATGACACCTAATTAGCATTATCGTGTTCAATGCATTGAAAAGTTACATTTGCATGCTTGTACGATATTTGTTTTGACTAGCGGGAGCTTGTCATTGTCATTGTTATATTTTGGAGTTGTTTTGTTTTGTTTTGTCCTTTGCTCCTTTCAGAAGTAGTCAATTTGTAAGATTGCATGACAATGGCTTTTGATGCGAACACTAAGGAAACATTTTCCCAAAAAAAAAAAAAGTACTGAAATAGAAGTTTGCTTCCTGAAAACCTATGCAGACTGTATAGGTGCTAAGTTTGCAGGGTTATGTTGCTTGCCTTATTTTGTCTTTGCCATATGGTAAATTAATTAGAAACTGGAGTTGTAGATGGTTGAAACTGTCAGGTTTCAGTTTCAGCAGATTGCAGTGACGTTTAAGCTGTAGAAATGCTATTCCTCAGACAACTACACCAATGTGCTCTAGCTCAAGTGTTACCTTCTCTTCTTGTAAGAGCAAGGTAAAGCTAAGCAGTGATGTAGAATAATCTTATCACATTTGTAATCATAATTCCTTCACAAAGGCAGAAGGAAGCTGGAATTTGAATTATAACAACATAAAATAAAGATAAGCATAAAGGTTTATGAGCTATTTTTATAAATATTTTATTGGGAGAATGATGAAATAATAAATATTATTGACAACTTTTTGTATTTCCCATAAAAATAGTGTTAAGATTTTTTTACTATGATTTATTAACAATTGCCTTAAGAGCATTTATTAACATGACCCAACATAAAAACCTATAACGTTGGTCATGAGATGGTACCATATGATAAAATTTGCATCCACAATTTGTTAGTGCATTCTTGTGAAATTTTAATGATAACTTGTGAATGAGGATTCAAATTTAGCTTGTCAAGGTAGAGTCAATTATGCCCATGCAGTTTAATTTTCTCAAACGGTATTCTTGGTGTATAAAGAAATTAATACTATTTAATTTTTTTTTACTTCAACTAAGCCTTAATCCTATTTCCATTATGAGTTCATAGATGTCCAAAACATTGATTACTACATTAACAAAATTGCCAAAAACAAATTATAATTATCAAATACTAGCCTCTGAGCATGCACTCACATGCATGCTCAGAGGTTCTTTTATTTTTTTACTATAGATTAATAATTTTCATTTGTTATAGTAATTTGAGATTACTACATTTTTCAATCACAAAAAAAAAAAAAAAATAAATAAAACTTAGGAGTGTAATAAAAAAATTATTTTACCCACAAACACATAATACTCATCACACTCCTAAGCTTTTTTTGTTATTAAAAAATATAGTAATCCAAAATTATAATGAACGCAAATTATTAACCTTTACTAAAAAAAAAAAGAAAAAAAAAAGAGCATCTGAGCACGCATGTGAGCGCGTGCTCAGAGGCTAGTATATATTACCTAATTAGTAATGAACAGTACATAGTCATGGTATATTACATAAATCACTTATAAATTTGAATTGTTTTTAGTTACACAAAAAATGGCTCATAATATAAAATCATTCAAACTTTCTTTTCCTTTAATTTTATTTATAAAATTAGATATATGATTATGATTTTTTTTATGGTTTATTTATATTAGACTCCTCGTTTTCTATATTGAATTAACTCACTTGGTACAAAAATTAAAAAACTTAGATTAGATAAAACACCTGAGGCAAAATTAAACTCTAATTAAAATCTAATTTTTACATTAAATTAACTCACTTGGCACAAAATTTTAAAATTTTAGATTAGATGGGATATGTGACGCAAAATTAGACTCCAATTGAATTTCAATTTGAAATCTAATTGGATTTTCTCTCTGCTTTGACTATTAATATATACTAGTGTGTAGCCCATGTATATGCACGAATATAATTAAAAACAATCACAATTATACGATTCAAATTATATATATATTTTAAAGATTTCGTTCAAATTATATATGGTATTAGGTTATACTTTTTTTTAAACCATACATTTCTAAAATATGTAATGGTTATATATATATATATATATAATTTAGAATTTAATTAGTTTTAGACTTTTCGGTTTTTGCACCCAATAATTCATTTGCCACAAAGATTAAAAACTCAGATGGACACGTGGTGGGAAATTGAATTTTAATTGAAATCCAATTTAGAATCTAATTTGATTTGGAATTTTTAATTTTTATACTCAATAATTCACTTGGTACAAAATTAAAAATTAAATGGGACACGTGGCACAAAATTGAGAATTCAATTAAAATATAATTGAATTTTCTCTAAGTTTTGGCTATTAATATGTATATATATATATAAAATTTTGTTGTGAAGTGCAAAAGCCAATGAGACGATAATAATAAGACTTGCTCAATCATTGCTTTGGGATTTGGTGGTACTGATCTAAATCCCCAAAATTCCCACTTTTTAGAAAATCAATCTGAAGCACCAAGAAATTAACACAAATTTGATTTTTAGTTAACCATATCAGACCTGTGAAACTAGTGGAGCACGATTTAGATCTCAAACTCTTTATGTTAGTTACTATGAATATGATCCATTTTCATTTTGTATTTTATAAAATAAAATCTTATATCATAGTCCCTATGCTGTGAGTGGTAAGGGAAGAGCCATAACTGAGTGTACCTTTAGAGAGACTTGCCCTAGACAAACATTTTCTTAAACCTAAACATAAACATGTTGCTAAACATAACCTTTATTTTAGTAATTTAATATATGATTTTTATGTTCATTCCATGTGTATATATATTTTTTGTACTATCACTCATTTTGATATTACCACATATGTAGTCCAAATTATTGAAATAGTTGAACTTTACATTGACTCTAAATATGTTTAAAACTTTGAAGGATAGAAAAAGCCTATTCTTGTTGAGTTACAAGTGGCAATACTGGCATTGGGTTGGCTTTCATTGCAGTAGTCAAAGGTTACAAAATTATCATTATCATGCCAGTATG
>NW_027069519.1:674940-678062 GCF_002906115.3 Quercus suber
AAGCTTGAAGAGCTTTCTTCACATGCTTGAGCACATCTTTCCCTAGATGGTTGGTTTTATAGCGAAATGATAGAAAGTGTTGGTTTCATGTTCCTTTTCCTGGGGTGTTTAAGGATATGTCGTATGGTTTAATGCCATGGATACTAGTAGTTGAAAATATGACACCTAATTATCATTATCGTGTTCAATGCATTGAAAAGTTACATTTGCATGCTTGTACGATATTTGTTTTGACTAGCGGGAGCTTGTCATTGTCATTGTTATATTTTGGAGTTGTTTTGTTTTGTTTTGTCCTTTGCTCCTTTCAGAAGTAGTCAATTTGTAAGATTGCATGACAATGGCTTTTGATGCGAACACTAAGGAAACATTTTGCCAAAAAAAAAAAGTACTGAAATAGAAGTTTGCTTCCTGAAAACCTATGCAGACATAGGTGCTAAGTTTGCAGGGTTATGTTGCTTGCCTTATTTTGTCTTTGCCATATGGTAAATTAATTAGAAACTGGAGTTGTAGATGGTTGAAACTGTCAGGTTTCAGTTTCAGCAGATTGCAGTGACGTTTAAGTTGTAGAAATGCTATTCCTCAGACAACTACACCAATGTGCTCTAGCTCAAGTGTTACCTTCTCTTCTTGTAAGAGCAAGGTAAAGCTAAGCAGTGATGTAGAATAATCTTATCACATTTGTAATCATAATTCCTTCACAAAGGCAGAAGGAAGCTGGAATTTGAATTATAACAACATAAAATAAAGATAAACATAAAGGTTTATGAGCTATTTTTATAAATATTTTATTGGGAGAATGATGAAATAATAAATATTATTGACAACTTTTTGTATTTCCCATAAAAATAGTGTCAAGATTTTTTTACTATGATTTATTAACAATTGCCTTAAGAGCATCCATTAACATGACCCAACATAAAAACCTATAACGTTGGTCATGAGATGGTACCATATGATAAAATTTGCATCCACAATTTGTCAGTGCATTCTTGTGAAATTTTAATGATAACTTGTGAATGAGGATTCAAATTTAGCTTGTCAAGGTAGAGTCAATTATGCCCATGCAGTTTAATTTTCTCAAACGGTATTCTTGGTGTATAAAGAAATTAATACTATTTAATTTTTTTTTACTTCAACTAAGCCTTAATCCTATTTCCATTATGAGTTCATAGATGTCCAAAACATTGATTACTACATTAACAAAATTGCCAAAAACAAATTATAATTATCAAATACTAGCCTCTGAGCATGCACTCACATGCATGCTCAGAGGTTCTTTTATTTTTTTACTATAGATTAATAATTTTCATTTGTTATAGTAATTTGAGATTACTACATTTTTCAATCACAAAAAAAAAAAAAAAATAAATAAAACTTAGGAGTGTAATAAAAAAATTATTTTACCCACAAACACATAATACTCATCACACTCCTAAGCTTTTTTTGTTATTAAAAAATATAGTAATCCAAAATTATAATGAACGCAAATTATTAACCTTTACTAAAAAAAAAAAGAAAAAAAAAAGAGCATCTGAGCACGCATGTGAGCGCGTGCTCAGAGGCTAGTATATATTACCTAATTAGTAATGAACAGTACATAGTCATGGTATATTACATAAATCACTTATAAATTTGAATTGTTTTTAGTTACACAAAAAATGGCTCATAATATAAAATCATTCAAACTTTCTTTTCCTTTAATTTTATTTATAAAATTAGATATATGATTATGATTTTTTTTATGGTTTATTTATATTAGACTCCTCGTTTTCTATATTGAATTAACTCACTTGGTACAAAAATTAAAAAACTTAGATTAGATAGAACACCTGAGGCAAAATTAAACTCTAATTAAAATCTAATTTTTACATTAAATTAACTCACTGGGCACAAAATTTTAAAATTTTAGATTAGATGGGATACGTGACGCAAAATTAGACTCCAATTGAATTTCAATTTGAAATCTAATTGGATTTTCTCTCTGGTTTGACTATTAATATATACTAGTGTGTAGCCCATGTATATGCACGAATATAATTAAAAACAATCACAATTATACGATTCAAATTATATATATATTTTAAAGATTTCGTTCAAATTATATATGGTATTAGGTTATACTTTTTTTTAAACCATACATTTCTAAAATATGTAATGGTTATATATATATATATATATAATTTAGAATTTAATTAGTTTTAGACTTTTCGGTTTTTGCACCCAATAATTCATTTGCCACAAAGATTAAAAACTCAGATGGACACGTGGTGGGAAATTGAATTTTAATTGAAATCCAATTTAGAATCTAATTTGATTTGGAATTTTTAATTTTTATACTCAATAATTCACTTGGTACAAAATTAAAAATTAAATGGGACACGTGGCACAAAATTGAGAATTCAATTAAAATATAATTGAATTTTCTCTAAGTTTTGGCTATTAATATGTATATATATATATAAAATTTTGTTGTGAAGTGCAAAAGCCAATGAGACGATAATAATAAGACTTGCTCAATCATTGCTTTGGGATTTGGTGGTACTGATCTAAATCCCCAAAATTCCCACTTTTTAGAAAATCAATCTGAAGCACCAAGAAATTAACACAAATTTGATTTTTAGTTAACCATATCAGACCTGTGAAACTAGTGGAGCACGATTTAGATCTCAAACTCTTTATGTTAGTTACTATGAATATGATCCATTTTCATTTTGTATTTTATAAAATAAAATCTTATATCATAGTCCCTATGCTGTGAGTGGTAAGGGAAGAGCCATAACTGAGTGTACCTTTAGAGAGACTTGCCCTAGACAAACATTTTCTTAAACCTAAACATAAACATGTTGCTAAACATAACCTTTATTTTAGTAATTTAATATATGATTTTTATGTTCATTCCATGTGTATATATATTTTTTGTACTATCACTCATTTTGATATTACCACATATGTAGTCCAAATTATTGAAATAGTTGAACTTTACATTGACTCTAAATATGTTTAAAACTTTGAAGGATAGAAAAAGCCTATTCTTGTTGAGTTACAAGTGGCAATACTGGCATTGGGTTGGCTTTCATTGCAGTAGTCAAAGGTTACAAAATTATCATTATCATGCCAGTATG
>NW_027069519.1:678242-700308 GCF_002906115.3 Quercus suber
TTCTACTATACCAATAGTACTTAGTGCTGCTGTAGGTGCAGAATTAGAAAATTTAAGAAAGGAGATGTAACACTCAATTTTGCACCTATAATTTAACTTTGAGAAGATGAGCAAAATAATCAATATAAGTACCCAAAAAATGCATTTCATACATTAAATCATTCATCACATATCATAAAAATGATATGATTTACAGAGTTTTCATTATTTTCATAGTAAAACAATCCTACAAAAAAATTGAAAAAAATAAAATTTATTAAAGTTTTTTATTTTTATTTATTTATTTTTTTTATATATATCAAGCGCAAAATCAAAGACCAAACAACAAAGTTTCCCTAAGAGATCACATGTATCAATGAAAAAAAAAAAAAAAAAAAAAAAAAAACACCCATAGCCATCCAAATGTTCATCAATCTTGTTAATTAAGGTGCCTTGATCTTGAGTTTGCGATTTCTCAGCAACGGGATATGTGAGGGTTGCCACATGGCTACCCCATTGTAACTACGAGCTAGAGCTGAATCAGGATGTAGTAACATCAAAGCACATCCCAGTAACAAAAGAACATCATAAAAGAGAAGAGTGCCTTTTCTCCCATATTCATCACTCATCCTTGCCCCGATGGCGATACTAAGTACTGTTGGTATAGACAAATTTACTAAGTTTTCGTCCTTCATAATTTATTAATTTTTATTTTTTTTGATCAATCGCAAATTCAAAGGCCAAAGATCAAATTTTCCCTTAATGTTACTTGCCTTAGACAAACATTTTCCTAAACATAACCATATTGCTAAACATAAACTTTATTAAGCAATTATTTTTTTTTCTTTTTATGTTGATAACATGTGCGTATGCTTTTAGTACTGACTACTGTGTGATTTACATACAAGAGAAAATATCAAGATTTTAATAGTCATATACGTACAAAAATTGAGCTACAAAATATTTCTTGATATAACATGTAAATAAAAATTCAAAATTCTAAGAAGAGGAAAAGAAAAAGTAAAAAAAAGATGATAAAGTATACATATTTTTTTTTTATTGGAACATGTAAGTATAAAATTTCCAAGAAGTAGGGTTATGAATTATGATGTTAGCGTTTTAAAATTCATATTTTATTTATGCCAATGAAATATCAATGGGTGTATGTGCAGTTAAGTGTTATGGGGGGTTTTTTAGTATGCTTAATATGTATTTTTCATTATATTATATCAATGACTATTATATTTAATGTAATTAATTCTTAATTGAGTTCAAGTATTCTTTCTAGTGTGTAGGTGTACTTTATATTTTGTCGGAGAATAAAAGAAAATGGGTGAAAAAACTATTGTGAAAACTACAAATGCAACCATTTTTGGTGCTACCCTTAGCACCAATCTTATGGATAAATTTGGTACAATAAAAAAAAAAAATTATTTTAAGATCTAATTTTTTATATACATTAGAGCTCTTAATTCTTAAGATTTACTAAATCAGTCCATTTATTAGATAAAAATCAATTAAAAGAAAAACTATTGATTGTTTTATTAATAATTAAAATTAATGCAAATATTACAATTTACAACAAATGATGTTCAACTTATACTCCAAAATATTTAAAAAATTTTACAGCTAGCATCAAACTATAACAGTATAAAGTTGCATTTAATTATTTGCCAATCTTTAATGAATTTACGACACTTAATTTTAAAAACATAAATATGTTGTGAGCATCACAGCATGTACCCCATGCCCATACCAATTGGGATCTTCATGTTATAATAGATCGCTGTGAATTACGGTAAGGTAGGCTAATGTGGGGCCCATCCTAGACATAGGGCTGAAAGTACGCCACTAACTTGAGAGGTTAGGATAGAGACAAGAGTCGTGAGCTGTTTGTAGCTTCAAGAACTAACTTTAAACTTCATGTGTGAAGGTCTAACGGGCCCAAACAGAGTCTAGAGTTAGGGTACATTTTTCAGAAGGTAGCCTTCACTTTCATTACTGGATTATACTTAAATAGACGTTACCATGCAGGCCTCTATTAATCTCCCATTTACAAAGTACTCTAACCCTAAGATGCTAACTATGAAAGGAAACCGTAAAATAAAGCAGTAAAGTATATGAGGCAAATAAAGAAAGTGCGTCAAGTAAATTTTTCATACATTATGGTCCAACAATATGTGAGCACCAATCAAGCATGTGAAGGTCAATCAACGAATGTGAATACTAATCAGGAGATTTTACCAAAAAAGCTTTGATTCACATTTCAAATTCAAGTCTTATTTGGAAAG
Source organism: Quercus suber (assembly GCF_002906115.3). Taxonomy (NCBI): domain Eukaryota; kingdom Viridiplantae; phylum Streptophyta; class Magnoliopsida; order Fagales; family Fagaceae; genus Quercus; species Quercus suber. The sequence continues at coordinate 680,513 of NW_027069519.1, forward strand.
ATCCTTAAAGAAATGCACGTTATTGATGAAGCAAGAATCTTCAGTCGGCTATTCATCCAAACACAAAGCGTTAGAAGGTCTTTTAAGTTTTGCAGGAAAGAAACAACTGATTATTGTTCTCATATCTCTTGTAGGTTGAAGACTCAAGTTATTAAATCTCTGAGTAGGTTGAAGGCTACATGTGAATGTTTGCATTATGATATATTGATGCATATTTCTTTGCACCATATTGAATACGTATTCTAATTCTATGCACCATAATAAGATCTTTAGATGTGCTCACTTTTTTTCTTTTTTTTTTTTTTTTTTTTTTATATTGTCACATCACCTCAAAAAAACTTTTTTCCATACCAATTGGGATCTTCATGTTATAATAGATCGCTGTGAATTACGGTAAGGTAGGCTAATGTGGGGCCCATCCTAGACATAGGGCTGAAAGTACGCCACTAACTTGAGAGGTTAGGATAGAGACAAGAGTCGTGAGCTGTTTGTAGCTTCAAGAACTAACTTTAAACTTCATGTGTGAAGGTCTAACGGGCCCAAACAGAGTCTAGAGTTAGGGTACATTTTTCAGAAGGTAGCCTTCACTTTCATTACTGGATTATACTTAAATAGACGTTACCATGCAGGCCTCTATTAATCTCACATTTACAAAGTACTCTAACCCTAAGATACTAACTATGAAAGGAAACCGTAAAATAAAGCAGTAAAGTATATGAGGCAAATAAAGAAAGTGCGTCAAGTAAATTTTTCATACATTATGGTCCAACAATATGTGAGCACCAATCAAGCATGTGAAGGTCAATCAACGAATGTGAATACTAATCAGGAGATTTTACCAAAAAAGCTTTGATTCACATTTCAAATTCAAGTCTTATTTGGAAAGATCCTTAAAGAAATGCACGTTATTGATGAAGCAAGAATCTTCAGTCGTCTATTCATCCAAACACAAAGCGTTAGAAGGTCTTTTAAGTTTTGCAGGAAAGAAACAACTGATTATTGTTCTTATATCTCTTGTAGGTTGAAGACTCAAGTTATTAAATCTCTGAGTAGGTTGAAGGCTCCATGTGAATGTTTGCATTATGATATATTGATGCATATTTCTTTGCACTATATTGAATACGTATTCTAATTCTATGTACCATAATAAGATCTTTAGATGTGCTCATTTTTTTTTTTTTTTTTTTTGTATATTGTCACATCACCTCAAACAAACTTTTTATAAGTTCTGATTTATCTCTGGAAACTTTATTCAGGGTTTTTATTACCTCTATGTATCAATTCTAATCGAGCTGGAACATTTTCTAGTGACTCACGATGTTACAAAAAGTTGCATTTCTTCTAACAGTTCCAACTTTTACCTTTGCCAAATGTTACAACTCTTAATCAAGAGTCACATGATCACATCTATTTACAAAGAGTTAATACTCTTTTTGTCTAATTTCACCAAGCCCATTGCGGACATACTCGTTGGATTCACCTGGCTGGGTTGGTCTTCGTCAATTAATATGGTCCAACATTTTTAACACTAGCAAATCATGCTATCATTTCAAGAAACTATCTTGAGAAGAAATGGACAAATGGAGCATAAACTGATAAAGTTATTTACAAGGAGAATTATTCTTCCGAAGAAGTGCTAGGAATGAAAGTCAAAACATCAATGATAATTGAAAGAAACTACTCACAAGCCTATGAGATAATATCATAATACTAAGAAAAGTTTTCCGTTTTACTATAGGAAAAATACACTAACCTCTTTTGAACTTTTCCAAATGATACTCCATTCAAATGTTTGTATAAATGACATTTGCCACCTTAAGGTTCTATAAATGCAACAAAAATAAATCCATGACTCTTGTATTGTCATTTTATCCATAATTTGTGTAAGATTTTTCTATTAAAATAGAATATTTTGTTACGAAAATCAGACATGGACTTATTTGCCATATTTGTAAAAACCTTAAGAGGGGGGGGGGGGGGGGGGAAAAGAAAAAGATAGTACTAGTAAAAATAAATACTACTTTAAATTTGTGTAAGATTGAGTTTTTGTTATAAAAAAATTAGAATATATTATTAGAATAATTTAAGATAACTAATGAAGCTTTTAAGAAAAACTTTTAGTACTTGACTTTACATTAGAGTAATATTTTAAGTTTCTTTACACTTCTATAATAGAGTTTCATTTATTGTAAACTACGTTAATAATATTAATACCCTTATATTATGCTACATGGTGAAAGCATGTACGACATATTATGCCAAACCATGTATTACAAGCATGGCATATAAGACTGATTTGTATTACTAAAACAAAAAAATATGGTTGATGATACAATAATTGAAAATAAATAATGAAACTTCTTTTAAAATTTTTGGAAGACTTTGGATGATAAAAATTCAATCGGTGTAATATATATATATATATATATATTGCTCTAGGTAAAAGTCTAGTGTCAAATTTTTAAGAATTTTAAAAACATTACACCGATTGAATTTTTATTGTCAAAATTTTAAGAGAAGTATCATTATTAATTTATTTGCAATTATTGCATCATCAAACCATGTCGTAAAAGAGGTACCATTTTTATTTTATAATATAAGTCTATAAGATATGATATTTTAGATATACAGATGTGCTCTTTNGTGTCATTTATACAAACATTTGGGGAGAATCCTATTTTGTGTTGTGCAGGTGCTGTTTCGAGTGTGCGAGGACCGTGTGGCTCACTGGTGGTTTTTTCGGCATCATCAAGAGGAAATCGATGTAATTTTTTTTTACCATTTTATTGTATTACTAACATTGTACAATGTATCTATTAAGAAAAGAATGTGTAAACTAAATTTTTTTTTTTTATAAATATAATTGAAATTGAAAAAAGAGAAAAGAAAAAGATAGTACTAGTAAAAATAAATACTACTTTAAATTTTGTGTAAGATTGAGTTTTTGTTATAAAAAAATTAGAATATATTATTAGAATAATTTAAGATAACTAATGAAGCTTTTAAGAAAACTTTTAGTACTTGACTTTACATTAGAGTAATATTTTAAGTTTCTTTACACTTCTATAATAGAGTTTCATTTATTGTAAACTACGTTAATAATATTAATACCCTTATATTATGCTACATGGTGAAAGCATGTACGACATATTATGCCAAACCATGTATTACAAGCATGGCATATAAGACTGATTTGTATTACTAAAACAATTTTAGATATACAGATGTGCTCTTTATTTACATTCGAATTTCTTTTTTTCCCCTTTCTCCTTTTTTTTTTTTTTTTCAAAAATCATCTTAATTGAACAATTACAAAATTCTCTATCTCCAAACCATAAAAAAAGAAAAAAAAGAAAAGAAAAGAGAATAATAAAACGATTAGGAGTTCGAAATGCAATAAAGACCATGGTTTAAAAAAAAAAAAACAAAAGGATTAATTACCCTAATTTCCTCGAATAGGTATGATAGAATTTCAACTTGTGTTGTTCACTTCATGATGATTGATTTTTATTATTAGGCTAATACACCAATTAGTTTTTAGTATAGGTGAATTGAATAACATGTTTCTTATTTGATAACAAGAAACTTTACCAATTAAACTAACTGAAACTCACACTCTAACAAGAGCATAGCGCTAACATGTTGAATGAGTTGTAATGAAAACTCTGGCTAGATTGGAGTTAGAAACTTAGAAATGCAAGGAACATCATGATTTAAAAAAAATTAATGAATGGATTAATTACCCTAACTTCCTCTGATAGATATGATAGAATTTCAACTTATGGTGTTCGCTTCATGATGATTGCTCTTTATCATTAAGCTAAGACACTAATTTCTTTTTATCATTAAACTAAAATCTCAGATCTCTTATTTGACAATAAAAGACTTTACCAGTTAAACTAACTAAAACCCACACCCTAACTTCCTTTGAAGTTTATCAAAATAACATTCCTTTGTCCTCAAAGGAAAAAAAAAATCCCTCAAATTTTTGTATAAATGACACCCCAATTGAGGTTTCTATAAATGTAATCAATAAGTCCATGCCTTCTCATGCTGTAATCTTTAATAGAATATATATATATATATATATAAATAAAGATTTTTACTCGTACAAACCTCCATGGTTTGCAGAGTATTTTATTTTTTTAAATAGAATACTCTTTTAAGAAAGTTAGATAAACTTATTTGTCACAGTTATGCATGTCTTAATGAGGAGAATGTCATTTTCTTCGTAATTTTGAGGGACATGCTTTAGCTGGGATGAGGAGCCCTATGTCTACTAAAGTTGGCTTCTACTAGCTCCAATTTTCGGTACTTCTATTACATCCACCATTCAGTCATTGCTTTTGCCCTTGCCCTTTCTCTGAAACTATTTTTTGTAACTTAGCAATGTGGTCCAAAAGACACCGCAAAAGAGAGGCAATCGGACTACTGTGACCGGTAAGTAGTGATATCAGGGAGTAGGGACTAGTGAGTAATGAGTCCCTCACATTGAATCTTGAATCTGTAATCTTTAATAGAATATATATATATATATATATATAAAGATTTTTACTCACTTGTACAAACCTCCATGGTTTGCATAGGAGTATTTTATTTTTTAAATAGAATACTCTTTTAAGAAAGTTAGATAAACTTATTTGTCACAGTGATGCATGTCTTAATGAGGAGAATGTCATTTTCTTCGTAATTTTGAGGGACATGCTTTAGCTGGGATGAGGAGCCCTATGTCTACTAAAGTTGGCTTCTACTAGCTCCAATTTTCGGTACTTCTATTACATCCACCATTCAGTCATTGCTTTTGCCCTTACCCTTTCTCTGAAACTATTTTTTGTAACTTAGCAATGTGGTCCAAAAGACACCGCAAAAGAGAGGCAATCGGACTAGTGTGACCGGTAAGTAGTGATCAGGGAGTAGGGACTAGTGAGTAATGAGTCCCTCACATTGAATCTTGAAGTGAAAATAAAAAGGGATAGAAGGCCAAATGGTACCCTTCTCCAAGGACATGTTAGGGGTCCCAACCTCACATGGGCAACAGAAAGTGATAGTTTACATATTTGCTCAGCCCGAAACACTGATTGTTGTTCAGTTCTTCTAATCACCCTGGCCCAAATGTCATCAACATTGGATAGTGACACATTAATAAAAGTGATGAATGACTAGCCCTTGAATAAAGTCTAGAGCTTAGAGAAGTACAAAATAACATATAGTTCTGTTAAAAACAGAAAAGCAAAGGAAAAATTAAATTAAAGATGACAGTAAAAGGTAGATATATCTAGGGAGAGATCTGATTCCACTTCAATAAAGGTGGCATAGTGATCATTAAGTGAATGTCTTCCACAGAGCCATTTCTTTTTCTTCTTTCTGCAGAAGAAAATGAAAGTGTGATTTATAGAAAGGGTATCATTATCACATACAAGCTACGATTCTAAGAGGAAGCAGCGTTGACTTCTTTAGTGAAGTAACTTGGCTATAGGAACCAACTGAAATTACATTTAAAGCAGATTTTAGAAGAGCATCACCAGCAACATTTTGGTTTCTCCTTGTCCAACTAAAAAACAGAATTCATACTATTTCCTGCAGATCACACAGCATAGAGGGCAGGGCACAATTGTTAATATCCTACTTTGAAAAAAATTGTTAAGTATCCTAGTAAAAGTGAATAGTTTAATTATTATTTTAAGGGCTAAAATATATTGCTAATTCCTAAACTTCTAACCTTAAAATAATATTAGATTCTAAAATTTAAAGTGATCACTTTTAATCCCTAATATTGTTAAAGTGTGCGCTTTCCTAGTTCTGAACTAACTTTGATTGCTTTTAGGCTCTAAAAAACTTAAAATGATCGTTTTTTGTCCAATATATATCTAACAAAGTGATACGATATCAATTTTTTAGTTTGACTGTATCAACTAAGAGACTAAACCGATAAATCTAAATTTAAGGGAACTCGCTTATATACTACAGTTTAGGGATCAACATTGTATTTTGCCTTTATTTTAATTATGTAGAAGGAAGCATCCCATGACATCTGGACTAAATTACACTTTTGATCCTTGAGATTGAGATTTTGTAATTAAGTGGTCACCTAATTCTTTGCCATGCAAGTTGATGCCATTGTAATGGATGGAAGGAAACAAGTTGAGTGTGTTGTTTGTTAAAAGAGTGTGGGCACAATGTATGTAGTGATTTGCTTGATGAAATGCCGGGAGGCCTATATATTCTCTTAAACACTTTAATTTTCTTAGGATTCTTAAAGTCTAGTAAATTCAATGCTTTATCGCCGGAATAACATGGCAGTGAAAGATATGAGGTAAAACTTGACTTTCATTTAGGTCTCCAGGACATTTTTTTTTTCCAGTTCTACTGAACTTATCAAGATGATTACAATTGACAAGTGACTATAAGTTAACTCGTGTCACCATCATGATAAGTTCAGGAGTAATACATTTTATCACGAGGGTAAATACATTATTTTCTCGGCACAAGCTATAGTCATATGGCATGTAAATGATCATTAAATTGTTACTTTTAAGGGTAATTTAAATGATTGAGTATAAATTGCAAATTAATTTTGAATTGAATTGTTGATACAAATTTGAGATTTTATAATTTAGAATATACATCTCAATTACCTCATAAAATATGGTGAATAGTTACAACCCAGAAACTAAATTAAAAACCACATGAAAGGTAGTTTTTTTTTTTTGGAATGATATGATTTCACTTCAGCTAAGACGGTGGAGTGAGACTGTTAGTTAACAAGTCACAAATTACTTCTTACTCTAAAGTTCCAGGGGGGGAAGTTTTTTTTTTTTTTTTTTTTTTTTACACACACACACACACACACACAAACACACACACACACATAAAGCTTAGAGAAAGTTCAATTAGAATCTAATTTTGCGTTATGTGTCTAAATTTATGTGGAGACCATACCATAACTATTCACTTAAGTTTTTTAATCTTTGTGTCATCAAGTGAGTTAATGAGTGCAAAATACTAAGAATCTAATATTAATGAACTATAAAATTAAAAAAGAAAAAGAAAAAACCAATCACATATATTCAGTGTGCGTTTGACTCTAAATTAAAAAGTTAGCTTATTTTACTATTTAACTTATTTTTGCTACTATTCATGGGTCCCATTATAGTTTTTGGTACTATTCATGGGTCTCACTGTACTATTTCAACTAATTTTTACCTTTATCTACAGTACTTTCAACAAAAAAATTTTAGTTTCAGCAAAATAAGCGAATCCTAAACAAACACTCAATTAAAATCATCACACAACAAATATCAACACACTTTCTATCTAATTATAAATTAGAAAAATAATGATCATAAGTAATATTAAATTTAGATAAGACTTTTAATATGCGACTAATTACTTTTACTTTTAAAATTTTTTTTGACTAATTATTTATATTTTTATGATAAAAATTGTGTTTAATTTTAAATGTATCTATACATATGCATGTGTTACATGCTTATTTTTTTAAAAATAATTTAACTAATTATTTATATTTTTATAGTAAAAATTGTGTTTAATTTTAAACACATCTATACGTTTACATGGGTTACATGCTAGTCTATACTCTATATATATATATATAATAATAATAATAATAATAATAATAATAATAATAGGTGAAGCAAAGAGAGTGTGAAATTGAATTCCAAATTAGAACTCTAATTGTGTGCCACGTGTACACACCAAATTAGAATTCTAATTTTATGCCATGTGTCTAGAATCTGAAATTGAAGTTGAATTTTGCATTATGTGGCTAAATATATGTGGGTTCATTCTCATTAAAACCACTTCTATGTATTGGGTCAAGTGAGTTATTGTGCTAATTAATTTTTTTCTTGATTTTGCAATCAAACGTGAAAACCAAAGAGATTAATATCGGTAATAAGAACTTGGTTTGGGTAAATTGAAGTTGAATTTTGCATCATGTGACTAAATGTATGTAGGCTCATTCTCATTAAAACCACTTCTATGTATCGGGTCAAGTGAGTTACTGTGCTAATTAAGTTTTTTCTTGATTTTGCAGTCAAATATGAAAACCAAAGAGATTAATATCGGTGATAAGAACTAATTGGTTTGGGTATATTGCATAATTTCCAAAAAAATAGCAAAGCCAGAGTTTGCATCTTTGTTATAAATTGCTTACAAAGTTTGCATCTTTACATTTGTACTGAGTTTCGGATTAAAGTGCTTTCTTCTTGATTCTGACACTGAGTTTTGTTTACTATTCACTTACAAAGTTTGCATCTTTACATTTGTTATAAATTGCTAATATGTGATTAGATGCACATTATGCCTAAAATTCACTATCCTTATATTTGGCTTTTTGTTCAGGTGTGGCACCTATAACAATGAAGAAAGTACTGCTGTGGACTGATGGATGATATTTTTTGTAGGCTGCAAAGGAACTTAATGATCAATAGAATCTCACGCGAATTGGAAAGGACTCGGCTGTAGATGTCTGGATGGCAGATGTGAGTCACTATTCTTTTAAAATTTTTAGTGAAGGTAAAGGTTATGAACAATTTAAATTTTCTGGAGAGAGATTTATTATTCTATATTTACGCAAGTTTGGTCACCTTCTTAGAGTGGATCACTCCACCCTGTCTTTCTACTGGAATTTTTTATTCAGATTGTTACAATTTAATTCGAAATTTTATTTGAATTTTCTTATTGTTGTTATTATCATATATTATCATTCTAATTGTTCAATTAGAATCTGAAATTGAAGTCCAATTTTACTATACACGTGTACAATATAATTATTTTTAATTTTGCTGTCATGTGCAGAAGCCAATGAGATGAAATTAATAACACATTAAATACTCATGCTTTGAGAATCGGTAGTACTAATCTAAATTTATTAGACCTGCTTCATGATAATACAACTATGAAGGATGTATAAAAACACACACAAACCCATCTCTCTATAAAAAGAGATTGGAGAGAATTTCTTTTATCAGCCATGGAACTTCAGAGGTTTTTTCTTCACATAAATGCTCATCATGTTACAAAATGACCCATCGTAAAACTACAAAATGAGTACAACTCTGAGGGTTTTTTTTTTTTTTTTCAAATTTAAAATTTTTTAAGCTACGAAAATTTCAATCACCAATAGAGATTGAAGATTCAAAAGCGTGAATGGATCTTTTGGATAAACATTGTAACTAAGATTCATCTTTCTGTGTAAAATATATATACTGCTAAGTTTTGTTAACGAAATTTTCTAGTTAATAATATGAATTTAGACTTAACTGTGCCTTTTAAACATGAATAAACTCATGATTAATAATATATCCATTCCCGTGCGGTAGCACGGGGCTACATACTAGTATATATTAATAGGCAAAACTTAGAGAAAATCCAATTAGATTCTACAATTGAAGTTCAATTTTGCGCCATGTGTCCTAAATTATTTATTTTTAGAGAGAGTTTTATTAATTAATTTTGGAGTAAAATGTGAGACCACATCATAAATATCCATTCAAATGAGTTATTGCGTACAAAAACCAAAAAGTCTAAAAATTTTTAACATAAATTTTTTTTTAAAAAATAGAAAATTCACATTTTATACCTAATAATATTTTTACGTGACTTTTTAAAGAGTCAAAAAAATAAGAATGACTATCAATAATATTTAAATTATATATATATATAAGAACTATACTATACATCTTAATGTATATCTTTTAAGTATATCCATACATATGCAGGGGGTTACAAATTAGTCTATATATATATACATATATATAATGCTTAGAGAAAATTCAATTAGAATTTGAAATTAGAATCCAATTTTGCATCATGTGTCTAAATTTATGTGGGGACCATACTATAATTATCCACTTAAATTTTTTAATCTTTGTGCCAATGTGAGTTAATGAGTGCAAAATACTAAAAATCTAATATTAATAAACTATAAAATAAAAATAAAATAAAATAAACCAATCAGATATACTCAATTAGAATCACCACACAACAAAGATCACTACATGTTCTATCTTATTAAAAAATAGAAAAAAAATTATTATAAGTGGTATTAAATTTAGGTAAGAATTCTAATATACGACTAATTATGCTTACTTTTTAAAAAAAATAATTTGACTAATTATTTATATTTTTATAATAAAAATTGTATTTAATTTTAAATGTATCCATGCGTTTACGTGGGTTACAATTTACATGCTAGTCTATATATATAATAATATGTGAAGTTGAAAGAAATTAAAATTCCAAATTAAAGTTCCAATTTTACTCCACATCTTCTAAATGATTTATTCTTAAAGATTTTTATTTCTTAACTTTAGAATCAAATGTAGGACTACATCATAAATATTCATCCAAGTGAGTTATTAAGTATAAAAACCAAAGCATCTAGAATAAATGAATCATAAAAAATAAAAATAAAAACAGTGCTTCACAATAATTTTTTTTAAATGAAAATTTTACATTTTATACCTAATAATTTCCTTACAAATTTTTTTAAAGAGTTAACAAAATATAAAAATGAATATTAATAGTATTTAAATTATATACATAGGAATTATATTATGCATCTTATTATATATCTTTAAGCGTATCCATGCATATGCATGAAGTTACAAGCTAGTCTATATATCTATATATATATAATAATAGGTAAAGCAAAGAGAATCTAATTAAATTTCAAATTGAAACTCAATTAAAGTCTACTTTTGCGTCATATGTTTCATCTAATCTAAATTTTAGAATTTTGTGCCAAGTGAGTTAATTTAGTGTAAAAATTGAATTTCAATTAAAGTTTAATTTTGCTCCACGGGTCTCATCTAATATAAATTTTTAAATTTTTCTACCAAATTAGTTAATTTAGTATAGAAAAGGAGGAGTCCAATATAATAAACCATAAAAAACATAATCATATAACTAAAAAAAAATTCAAATTTATAAGTCATATATATATATATATATATATTTATTTATATTAATAGGTAAAACTTAGAGTTAACTAAAAAAAAATTCAAATTTATAAGTCATATATATATATATATATATATTTATTTATATTAATAGGTAAAACTTAGAGAAAGTTGAATTAGAATTTGAAATTATAATCCAATTTTGCATGTGTTTAAATTTATGTAGAGATTACACCATAATTATCCACTTAAGCATGTGCCATGTATCTACTTAATTTTTTAAATCTTTGTGTCAAGTGAGTTAATGAATTCAAAATACCGAGAATCTAATATCAATGAACTATAAAATTAAAAAAAAAAAAAAACAATTACATATACTCAATAAAAATCACCACATTTTTCTCAAAAAATAAATAAAATAAAAATCACCACACGTTCTATCTTATTAAAAATTAGAAAAAAAAATTATCATATATAAGTAGTATTAAATTTAGGTAAGAATTTTAATATGTGACTAATTATATTTACTTTAAAAAAAATAATTTGACTAGTTATCCATATTTTATGATAAAAATTGTGTTTAATTTTAAATGTATCTATACGTATGCATGAATGCATGTGTTATATGTTTTTTTTTTTTTAATAATAATTTGACTAATTATTTATATTTTTATGATAAAATTTTGTTTAATTTTAAATGCATCAATGCATTTGCATGGACTTACATGCTAATCTATATATATAATAATAGGTGAAGCAGAGAGAAAATCCAATTAGATTTCAATTGGATTCTCAATTTTGTGCCACTTGTCCTAATCAAAACTCAAAAAAAAAAAAAAAAAAAATCTAATTAGATTATAAATTTGACTCCAATTTTGTGTCATGTTTCTTATCTAAATTTTCTAATTTTTGTGCCCAAATAAATGATGCATTAACATTTATCATGGAAGCCAAGAAAACCATAATGATAATGCTTATTAGCCTAAGCAAGAACATCTTACCTGCACACTTTTATGGAGATTATAAATTGGACTCAAATTTTGTGTCATGTATCTTATCTAAATTTTCTAATTTTTGTACCCAAATAAATAATGTATTAACATTTAACACGGAAGCCAAGAAAAACACAATGATAATACTCATTGGCCTAAGCAAGAACATCTCACTTGCACACTTTTATGGGTGATCTCAATAGAGTTTGGAGCTCTTCTAATTCCACAACTAGAACCAAGGAGTCCAACGAGAAAGACTATAAAAGCAAAACATAATCTCTTCCTAATTTCATATCGTCATCCCATGTCTCCTCCTCTCTCAACCTCTACCAACTAGATCCACACACTACCCTCTCCTCCTTCTTACGGATTTCTCAAAGTAAGGCCAAGTTCAAACACAATGTTCAATCCCACTCTTCCTTACTTCACACTCTCATACATTAGCGCTTTATTGGCACCTCCAAGAAGATTCCAAACTCAATGATCAATTTTTATTTTTTAATGTCCCTTTATATATTTTAAATAATAAAATGTAATATTCTCTTTTTTCTTCACTGTATCATCATTTAAATAATAAAATGCAATATTCTCTTTTTTTTATTCATTGTTTTATCTAATGCTATCCTATGTATGATAAACCAAAAAAAAAAAAAAAAAAAACCAATAGCATTACTTAAATAATAAAATGCAATATATATTTTTCATTGTTTGATTTAATTTTATCATTCGTGTGAAAACCCAAAAAAACAAAAAAATAAAAAATAAAAATTGACCAATAGTATAATTACAATTAACCAGTCCCGTGCGGTAGCACGGGTTACATACTAGTATATATTAATAGCTAAAACTTAGAAAAAATCCAATTAGATTTTAATTGGATTTACAATTTTGTGTCATGTGTCCCATTTAATTTTAATTTAGTATCAAGTGAATTATTGAGTGTAAAAATTGAAGAGTCCAAATTCAGTTAGATTCTAAATTGGATTTCAATTGAAGTCCAATATTTCGCCATATGTCCATTTAAGTTTTTAATTTTTGTAGTAAGTGAATTATGGGGTGCAAAAACCAAAGATCGAGTCTAAAACCAATTAAAAAAATTCTAAACCATATATATATATATATATATAATAAAAAACTATTACATATTTTAGAAATGTATAGTTTAAAAAAAGTGTAAGCTAATACAACCTATAATTTGAACATTTCTTCAAAAAAAGTTTAGTTTGAATCGTATAGTTGTGATTTTTTTAATTATACTCGTACATATGCCTGTGGCTACATATTAGTAAGACATAATGTAACAATACCAAAGGTAAAGCTAAATTATCATATTAATGCAACAGGCAATATTAAGGGTAAAGTTTAATTATGTTTAGGGCACAAGTTTAATTAAAAAATAGCAAAAAGACTAAAAAGGAACCATGAAAAATGACATGGGAAGTGTTCCCTAGAAAAGAGAAGTTTTGTTCCAGAGTAGACCCAAATACTAGACTCCAAAACACTAGAACATGTTCTTTCAAGGCCCCCATGCCATCCAAACATCAATAAACACTGGGTGGCCTCTCAATTTTACATCAATCACATCAAAACCGATAGATCAATGGGTGCGGATGTTTCTACCCCCACACTCATATTATATACCACACGCATGACCCAACAATATTCCAAAATAAAGCACATAGATGCCAAACCCGGGGGTCTCAAAGCTTTAGCCGTGCTATATGGAGTAATTATCATAATCTACTTGTCTGGAAAAGTAGTTAAGATTAGGTTGTGAATGAGTCAAATTAGAGAGTTTTTTCAACCCAGTCCGAGTTTATGGGGTTGAAAAATTCCCAACCCCATCACGTGCGTAGAACTCAACCCTTAAACTTTAATTAGTTATTTAATTAATTTTTATTATAATTTACATAATATATAAAAATTATTTTGAAAATATATATCAAAATAAATCAAACTAAAAAAATAAAATGAATGGTAAATACAGTGGTTTTTGGGTCAAATGAATTGAAAAAACTATTAACCTATACCTAACTTAACCTGAAATTACTCCATACAACCCAATCCATCAACCTATGAAAAGCAATCTGAGGCATCAGGTTGGGTTGAGTTGGTTTAATCATGTAGATCGGTTTGATGCACACTCCTATTTAAGATATATTTGTTAAAGTTATTTGAAAGCATGTTAATTCAAAATTTTGTTGTCCCAATAATTGTTGACTGAAAATGGTCTGAGAAAAAATGAAAGCAGTTGCGAACACTTTTTTTTTTTAATTTTTTTTTTTAATCAATGTTCTCAATAATTTGAATGTTTGATTTTGGTCTAAAAATTTTGTTTGAAGGACAAATTATCAAAAGTGAAGTAAACTGTTATCTAATAGACATCTCTCTCTCTCTCTCTCTCTCTCTCTCTCTAGATCTCTCTTTTAATTCATTCATTTAATAATAATAATGAATTTTTTTTTATTAATATTATTTCTACATATATATTATTTAACTTCTTCTTTAAATGAAACAAATAATCTATTTATTAGTTTGTTTGCGGAATAACGTTAGGAACATGGTAATTTTTCACAACTAACACATGGTTTGATGTTTTTTTTTTTTTTTTTTTTTTAATCCGATAGTTACAACAATGGTGGTGAAAGAATTTGAACCCTAGTTGTTTCTATAAGAAAGGCTAAGAAATATTAGTTGAGCTATAAGGCGTTTGGCAAATACTTGCTTTCTTTTTTATATATATTCACATTACACAAACATACACACTGAATCATTACCTCTTAATAAACTAAAAATATATCTTCCTTCAATTGAAAGTGAAAATTATTTGATTTAATCATTTTGAAGTAAAAAAATCCTGCACAAAGCGACATGATCCTATGAAATTCATAATTGACATTAAAAAAAGAAAAAAGAAAAAACAAGAGATGGATATTCTATGCAAATTCTAGTGCACCGTATACATTGGTACCCTAGTACAGTTCTCAACCAGTTCTCTAAAATTCAAAGTACGTGCAATCTTAACAATAACTTGTTCTAATTGTACAAATTGATTATTTTGAATTAAAAAGAAAATCCATCTAAAAAACAAAAAAGGAATTAAAAGAAAACTTTTTGGTGGAATAGTTTTGCTATATATACTATAATATATAGTCGCTCTTAATAGTTTTATATTAGAATAGGTATTGTTAAGAGTCTTGTAACTTATATTTTTTAGTGTTTTTAATGAATTTGCATGTATAATGTTCAAATCTCCCTCTCCAACTATTATTGAATTAAAAAAAAAGGGGGTAATACATGTCCTGCAATACCCTCCCCAAATATTTTAATATGGAAAGTTCTTATTTTTCAATTAGAATGAGCTTGTACATAATCTATAGCACCACTTTAAATACTTCAATATTAAAAGTGCATAACATTTGTTCAGTGCTTGGTTCTCTGTAGACATGGCAAAACGGGTCAGAATTTTCTGACCCGACCCGACCCGACCCGAAAAATACACGACCCGAACTCGATTTTTTTGACCCGAAGCAAAAACGGGTTGACCCGTGACCCGACCCGCGTTTTTTGCGGGTCAACCCGACCCGACCCGCGACCCGACCCGAACCCGGACCATTTTTTTAAAACTTTTTTTTTGGGTAAAAAAAATAGTAAAACTAAGAATATATTGGTTTAATTGTTTATTGTGAACTTTAAGGAAACAATTGATACATTTATATAACTATATGCAAATTAATTGAAAGATAAATTGTTGAACATTCTGTAATGAGTAAATATTTTTAGATATCAAATAGCAAAATACATGCCAAGATAATCTGGTTACAGTAGAGTTAAAAACATAGATTTAAAATTGTAGATATGTGAGAAATATTCACAAGTGTGAAAATAGTGAAGCTAAAGTATCAAATTAGCATAAATTATGAATACTTAGACCTATTTTTTAATAATTTATGTCCAAAATAAACGGCTTTTCAAAATAAATTATGATATTTCCTAGAGTGTGTGTTGCTTAACAATAATATGATATTCATAAAAGAGACCATGTATAAATAAGTAAGCAATCAAATTTTAAAGTATATCTCAAATTGAAATAGAGTGTCAACCACAACTGATAATAGATTATAAAATTAATTTTCAAGATTGTAAATTTCTTATATATTTTTATTCTTTATCAAATGAGTTATCCAATAAGTCATTTGTAATTTTGTTTTATATTTGGAATGTTGATATTGTGTAGAAATAAAACTTGTGTATTTGTTTTACTTATCTTTGTGTTATTTTGTTTTAGATAGTAATGTGGATTTGTATAATTTTAAAATTGTTGAATAAGTATTAATAAGTTTAACTGAGTTCATTCTTGATATAAGTGGTGAATTCAAAATAATGCATTTTACATCAAGTAATTTGTTGTATAACTTTCCAAATAACAGATACATGTTGTTTTCTTTATAAAAAAAAAAAATTCATGTGAAAAATACGGGTCAACCCGACCCGACCCGCAACCCGATTTTGACCCGCTTAAAATGACTCGTTTTTGACCCGTGACCCGTTTGACCCGCAACCCGATTGACCCGACCCGAACCCGACCCGACCCGCCTGTTTTGCCATGTCTAGTTCTCTGCTGATAGTGAATAAGAATACCTATAACTACTACCAATTTGACGGAAGTCACCAAGAGTACCAGCAATAATAACGGGGGTGTGTATCCCTCCCATTAACACGTTGGATGGGTTTTTATGGGTTAGCAAGTTAGGTTGCGTCGAAATTTTATTTTGAGTCTCAAATAGGTTGAGTTTAAGTTGATAACTTTGTTTAACCCATTGACCTAATTCAACCCACCATAATATTAGTTTATTTATTTATCCTTATTTTAATTTTTAGTTTGATTTATTTTGGTATTTAGTTTTTATGAATTTAGAAATTTGGAATATAATTTATGGCATGGTATGTGAATTGTAATAATTTATTAAAAAAATACTTAAAAATGCTTGACAAGAGAATTGGATTTAAAAAAAAAAAGTCCACAAACCCGACCATGCACACCACTAGGGTGTGCGCGGGTCGGATTGAGACGCGGTAAAGCCAATATTTCTATTAAATCCGCCACTAGCAGGTTGGGAAAAATTTCAATCCGCCACCGACCCACCAAAGTCTAAAGCATCCAAAAGGATTGTTACAAATTTTGGCAGTTTCAACTTGGTGGTTAGGCGGGTTCGTGCGGGTATGACATTTACCGATGTTATTTTTTAAAATATTAATCACAATTTGCAAATTTAATTATATTGCATAATTTCAAAATATAACTAATGCACACAACAAAACATTAAACATAGATTTCATTGAATAATCTCAATTCCAAACACAAACATAGGGTCAATAAAAAAGAGATATATCATCTCTAATAGACCTTGTCTCCACAAAAAAAAAAAAAAAAAAAAAAAAAAAAAAAAAAAAAAAAAAAAAAAAAAAAAAAAAAAAGAAAAAGAAAAAGAAAAAGAAAAAACAGTAGGCTGCTGCCTTACAACTGAGGAAAATTAAATCAACAAACCCAAAGTCTTAACATTCCCAAAGTCACATCAAGGATTCAAAATAATAACATACCAATATAACAAATAAACTTCAAAATGGTATGCATGGTCTCAAGATTTACATGAATATATAGGACCCAAATTGAAAAGTCAAACAACATACTCAATAAAAATATAGATACAAACATTAAGCAATACAAGACATAAGAACAACTACCTTTTGCAGTTGTCTAGGAGAGTACACAGTTGACGGAAGGTGAAGAAAAAAAGAAAAAAAAAAAAAGGAGGCTTCAAAAAGGTTGAGGAAGAAAAAGGCAAAACAACATGAAAGAGGGAGGGAGAGGAAGTGGCCAAAGGTGAAGGCTAAATACAGAGTGTATGTAGTGTATAGTTGAAGTGATTTTAGGGTTTTAATGTTGACTTTTTATATTTTGTATAAGGAATTGATTATTGATTAGCTATAAAAATTGATTAGGTGAATTAATTAATACAAAATATACAGTTAATCAATTTGAACTAATATATATATATATATATATTCTTTTTTTTATATATAATGAAGTGGGCAGGTCAAGTTGTAGCAAGTTGGCAATGTTTCAATCCGTTATCCAACCAAATCTGTTATTTTTGGCATCTAACCCACCCAACCCAAACCACCTAACTTAATGACCCGCACAGACCAAGTGAGTCAGCTGCGGATCGGGCAGGTTGGCTGGTCAAGTGAATATTCAGCACACCCCTACCCTAAATGTAATTGGTATATGCAAGATTCACTTATACAAGTAAATAGGTGCCTTTAGATCTAAAAGTGAGAAAGTAAACTACCAAAAATAAAACTCTAAACTTTTGCCCCTTAGCATATATAATTTAAACTTTAAATTGGTCAATTAATACCCTAACCTCGCTTAAAATTACAAAATAATGAAATGCATTATTAATGTATATATGTCAAATTGAAGATTGCTTTTTTTCCCCTAATAATCTAAATAGCTCCTTTGCTTCCATCCTACTAGGCTACTACCCTTTTTTTAATATTAAAATCATAACTTTATTAATTTTAAGATAAAAATAATACATTTTGAGTCAGAGCAGACTCAATTATACAAGAATTTCCTTTTATCCAAGTTACATAACTAACAATATTCTTGACACATTAAGTCAAGATGTGTATTGAACGGTTGTCTTACCTTTTAACATGGAGAAAAAGTAGTTGTCTAAACTCCTGCAATCTATGACAGATCCCTTCAATAGACAATAATAGTAGTTATCATGCTCGGTGGCTCACTCACACCCTTCCATCCTGCTACCCTGAATTCGATTTAACCCCCTAAACACTTAAAATTGGAAATCCCTATGAAATTAATAACGGTAGGTGACTATTTGAAATTTTGAGTGAGTTTGTTTTTATTTACTTGTTTTTTATGAGCTCTCTGTCACTAAAAAGTAAAAAGTAAAAACCCCTACCCAACACACAGAGGTAGATTATCGTTTTCGACTACAAAGAATCTAATCATATAGTTGTAGCGTACACACATGCATGGTCTCCCTGCGAAATCAAAACAAACAATATAGACAAGAAATCCAACTATTTCTACCCCAAAGAAATTTAAGTTGACCTATAATTTTTTTCACCACTCATTTATTTATTAGGATTCGTTTGGTGTAATTTAGTAATTTACTGAAAAGCGATGTTTGCAATCTTTTTAATAAAAAAGAACTATTTGAAAAAGCATCACATATAAGTTTCAGTTAGATCAATTGATAAAGTTTCTAATAGTTGAATAAGAGATCTAGAGTTCAATCATACCATAGTTTGAAACTCTCTAAAAAAAAAAACATCACAATTCTCAGTTTTGTCACCCAAAAAAAAAAAAAAAACCATCCACATGGCTCATGATTGGAATTTGCTTGATTGTCTTTCATTTTTAAATATTTTTAATATATACACACACACACACACACACACACACACACACACACACACACACACACACATATATATATATATTATAAAGCACTTTTCACACTAGATACTGTAAGAACACAAATTGGCCCAAAGCCCAACAGATATGAACAATAGCCCAACAATCTCACAACAATAGATTTGTTAGAGAGTGAGTTTAATAGATAAAAACTTAATGAATCAAGTAAGAATCACAGTGAATTGAATTAGTGTTATAGTGATTGAGAGGTATAATTTGAAAGAAAAACACTCCTCAGTCAAATTCGAGGAAAGTATGTTCTTATATTTATAAATTTCAAACTTGTACAAATACCTAGAGTTCTTAGTTACATACAATTATTTTTCTCTCTTCTTTCTTTTCTCAGATGCCCCCCACCCCCCCCCCCCC
>NW_027069519.1:700477-716967 GCF_002906115.3 Quercus suber
TCATGCTTCGAAGTTTTCTTTTGTTTTCTTCTCTTACTATTTTCTTGGCTGATTTGTTAAAATTTAGAAATTGTGTTTGGCTTCATCTTGCTAGGTTCATTTTGCATGATCATTGGTTTATATGCTATGATTTGGGCTAAAGCCGTAGACTTGGAACTGGAAGAGATCAAACTAGATATAGTCGAGAGAACAAGAGTATTAAATGTATAAATCAGTGAATAGCTCAACAAAATGAATTGGTTCCATGGTATTAAAACACAATTATGAGCATGTATAAACAATTCTATAATACTAATTCTGCTTTCTCCTACCCCTTTTCTGTTATTTATTGATTGACTAAGATTTACTACACATTTAGATTCCTCTATTTTTCAGGTTCATTAAATTGTGGAGAAAAGATTCTATAAAATAGTTGATTTTCATATATGAGTTTAGTGAATATCAAAATATAAATTGTTATAGCTTGGTTTAATAAACAAAGTTTGTATAAATTGCCCATTAACTTCTCAAAAAATGAAAAATAATGTTAGCTTCCATATGAAATAATCAAGATTCATTTTCATGTTCTAATCAAAATTATACATTCTCTTTTTTTTTTTTTTTAAATTGTGTTGGGTTTGATGCATATTTTGCTATATTATAACATGTTACAAAATATCTTGCCATTTATAATAATTGAAAGCAAATTGCAACATATTTCCTTGGAAATACACACACACACACACACACAAAAAAAAAAAATATATATAATATATAAATATAGATAGAGAAGAGAGAGAGAGAGAGAGAGACTTCTTTACCTATAGAATATATACTACTTCATATTACAATGTAATCACATTATTTTGAGATGAATTTGCGACTATTACTTATAAGTCTTAAGTCCAACTTAGGTCACCCCTTTACCCATTTTTTTTCATTAAAAAAAATGTCTCAAGTACTATCGTCATTTTTAACTTCACCAAAAAAAAAAAAATTGTGGTGTCAAATTTTCCGCGCATTGCACGGGTTTGCGGCTAGTTTATTTAATAACCAAATCAAGTACAAGTCTCCTATAGATATTTGTTTATGAGATAGTTATGTTAAATTAATAAATAGTCTTTTAGTGTGTGTTTTTTTATTTTATTTTTTTTTACGTTTCTTTGCATTGCAAACTTATGTTATCTGCATATTACAATTTTTCGAGTAAATGATTTGGATTTTTTTTCCTATTTTGGGAGAGTTTTCTGTTTCACTAAAATTTGATTATATAAGTTTTCCTGCAGAGACCTCAGCTTTAACAAACTAACTGGAGGAATTCCAGAAAGCTATGATCTTCTACCACAGGTGGATTTCATGTAAGCGTTTTGACCGCAGATGTAGATTTCCTTGCACCGAAGTAAACACAGCTGTCTAAGGGGTAGTGTGAAAATGTTTGATTTCGTTCCATTCTGAACATACCAAGTAGCTACGGTTAATAATAACAAAGGACTAATCCAATAGGCAGATCAACTTGTCAACAGTACAAGCCACTATATCAATTTGATTAATTGAACAAATCCAAAATTTCGGCCTTAAAACATCTCGAGTAAGCTAAACAAGTCAAGTAATGATAACCTTTTTTGCATTAAATTATAATGTAAAATGAATTTTAGGCCTAAAGTTGGCTAGTGTGTGCCTAATCAAATATGCTTCAAGGATAGAGTTATCAAAAAGCCTTTAGAGTAAAATATGGCCATCCATAAAATAATTATTAAGTTTTTTTTTTTTTGGAGAAAGGATTATTAAAGTTAAATGTAGACCATTCTTGAGGTTCAAGTGATAACCCAACAATAATGACATTTTTTATAGTGCCTCCTGTCCATAGGTCAAACCCCCCCCCCCCCCCCTACCCCCTTCCTTTCCCCACTATCATCTACCTATATATATATATATGTGTGTGTGTAAAATAAAAAAAAATAAAATGTAGACCCTCTTTATTGTCTTCTGAGTCAGAGTTCCTCTGTCATATGGTGGATGTAATTGACAATCAGAGTCCTACATCTATTAACTAGAGGTGGGGTCCCCTTTTCTTTTTCCTCCAATTCACAGCTGTTAATATATGTTCCAAAAGCAAGAGAATGTGTACATGAGTGTGTTTGTATTTCAAGTTAGCCATTTCATTGAGCTCAAAATTTGTGTCACTGGCAAGTCATATCAATGTGCTGTGTAATGCACAAAACTACATAAGTTGTTCTGAATCTTTTAGATTGAATTTGTTCAGGTATCTAACTGGAAACCTGCTAAGTGGACCTGTGCCTGGTTGGATATTGCTAAATAAACGCAAAAGCATGTAAGCTTCCCATCCAAATTAATGTGAACGAGTTTGTATCATATGCATTAATTCATTAAAGGGTAAATCATTAAAATGCATGCATTATTTGTTCCCCTTTACTTTGCTAACTCTTGTGGAGAATGTCTTGTATAATGTAGGCAATCTAGGTTTAACTGTACTCTCAACATCTGTTGATGACCACTGGTATTAAGCAGTTATTTGCATGTTTGGATATAATTTCTTCCATCTCATTTGTTGTGGATGGTTATATATAAAGGAATTTTTTTTGCAATGAATGTTGTTTCTTTAAAGGTTTTTTTCTTTTTTGAGGGAATGTTTCTTTAAAGGTTAATATACAAAACCATCTTGGATAGTTAATGTAACGCCCCAAATCAAAAATACTAAAAATCTATTCAATCTAAATAATCCATAAAAATATTAAACAAATGCAACCAGCAATCTAAAATCTCAAGTTCAATATTTATTACCATTAAAAATAATAATAACAAAATTCTCAATTACACAAAATAAATTGTAATCATTGTCTTCTAAGAACTTCTACTCCAATGATGCCTCTAATGTATCTGTAGGGGTGGGGCGGGTGAGACAACTCAATAAGTGGAATTCACTAACATTGGGGTGTGGGAATGAACCTTTTAAATGAATAATCCATACAACAAAGTTATAGATTGCAAACCATCTATATTTCAACATCAAATATCTCATATAAAAATATTATTATATTGTGAATCATCATGATATACCAACACTATCATATAAACAATCCCCTTGACTTTTCTTGTGGTCAATGTTTATGCTCTGTTAACAAGGTTTTGTGATCCATTTTTTGGAACTAGAACCCCCTTTTCATCCCCTTTCTAGGTGATTCCTTTGGAACCTAAAAGTGCACTCCCTTGTTAAGGAGCTTCTTTTTTTGGATCCTCAAGGGTATACCGTCTTGCTAAGGAGCTACCAAAAGTGTGCTGTCCCCTTTCTGGGACTTTTCCTTGCTATGGACTAGCTACAGTATGATAGTCTCTTGCTAAGGACTAAATACAATACTGAACTTTTAATCACATTGGATTCAAATCAATTTTCAAAGTGCTCACAACAAATAAGCTTCTCATCATTTAAACTTAAAATATCATTTGCCTTATCTATAGGTACATATTTAAATATGTCAAAGTTTTCATATAATATGCACATCAAATATTTATAGAAGGTAAAAAATATTTCTTTGTTATAAAAATAGTTTGATAGTCAAAACTATTTTTGGGAAACCCCCAAATTAGTAAACAACACTTACCTCTTTATTTGCAAAATGAAATCAACCACCCTTAAGTAACAATAAATCCATAGAATTATTTAGAACCTAGCAACACCGGTCCATCAATTTACACAAATTTACCACTTAAAAACCTGTTTTCTTGCTTAAATAGTACAACTCTGGACAACACTAATATTTCCAAAATTTCAAAAATTTTCATTTATTTACTTATTGTCTAGTTCACTTTTAGCTTTGATCCAGTTGTTCTATTTCACAGACTTTTTTTTCACTATCTATAAATTGGCGTAAATGTACAGCAACTCTATGGAACTCTAGCATGTCATTATGTGTCTAGCCATCATATAATCTACTACAATTCCTTATAGTATATTCATAATTGATCAATCTAATAGCCTACGGAGGACCATTCAATGACATACAGCTATATACACTTTGTCAAGTCTAATAAAATAATAAAAACAAAATTTAGTTACAAAATTGATTATAGCCTTAAATTACAACCTTACTCAATATCTTTGTATTGGAATTAAATTTTGATAAATTCACCATTAGATTACATCTTCTTCTTATATCTTTTATGATTGCAAAATTTCTAGAAAATTAAAGATCAATAACTATGTCATTAATAAAATTTTTAAATTACAAGTTTTTGAAGTTTAAAATTATGCATAAAATATAAGTTTATAGATCATATAATAAAAAATATATGATTGACACAAAATTTGACATGTGTATTGAAAACGTAAAGAACATACAATTTAACGGTTGAATTTTTAAACTATGTAGTAATGTTTATTTTATTGAGTAATATTGTAGCTCTAAGTTACAACCAATTTCATAGCTAAACTTTGTCCCAATAACAATCATAGGACACATTTTCCCATTAACATACTTAAAAGATTAGATTGATGAAGCCAATGCCTATTTCTCTATTAGCTACCAAAATGATAAATGTACAAACCCAAGTCTTCCTATAATCGTGGGGACAAGAATGCTATTAGACCTTGAATAATTCCAACTTTCCAAGATTACGGTAGAAACAAAACCAAACATTGAGAGGATTCCTTGAAATTCCATAAGAAAATAACATAAATCATGTGGTGCCGCTAAAAGAGGGGAAACCTCTTATTTATATACGCAAAGCTCAAGGATAAAAGGTTAGGGTTTTTAAACTTATCAAGGCTCATATATTTACTTATGCTATTTCTCTAGGGGCGCCTCTTGTTCCATAATAATTATCTTATTTAAATATCTTAAACCCAAATCAATTATATCCATTTAATTATGGGCCTCCTCTTTTATTTATATGCATATGAAATAAATTAGTAACAAAATCATGGGGTGTTATAGTTAATCAATTGCAGCATAAAAATATATTAAATAGTGGAGAGTTCATAGGAAACATGTTGCCTATACACTTCCCTAGCATTTTGCAGAACTCATAAAAGTATTGTGGGGATTCCAAAAGTTTCTAAATGTTTCCTGCTCTCCATAGTCTTCAGCTGTCGTATATTCATTAAAAAAAAAAAAAAGAATGTGTCTAAAGTCTTATACTATTATTGTGATGATTAATGCATTCCTTCATTTGTGTGTACAAATGCCACAGAATTCAGATGGAGTGGATTTTATTTTTATTTTGTTTCTTAAAATCTTTACTGGATTCAGGACAAATTAAGCTGATAATTTTCCTTGTGTTTTGAAAAACAGTCGTGTTCATTTAAATTTAGAACTTGAGAAAAGAGCGAGTCTTGATTATTTCTTCATTGAAGTGGTTGTAATGGTTTTGATGGTTTTTTGTGTTCCTTTATGCATTACATAATTGGCTGGATAATGATTTTACCCCCTTTCTGAGGCATCTAATATTATATCTTTTGAACTATTTCTTTAAATAGACTCTACAAATGGCAGCGGTGTATCAGTAAGATAGTAGTTGGAATAGTGGCTGTAGGAGCATTTGTTCTATTTCTGGTTCTGGGTATCCTCTGGTGGAAAGGCTGTCTAGGACAGAAGAGCAGAATGGGACAAGGTATTTAGTATTGTAAATGCATATTGATCTGTTCCTAAAAGGAAAACTTACATGTTCAGTGAATTGGATTTTGCATTGGAGCTTTTTGCATGTGTATATATGTCCCTGATACGCATGCTTGTAGAATGACTTGAACTATTCAAAACATAATAAAAATTATTAAATATCTACTATTTTATGCTGCTAATACATCATTTTGCCTGAATGCCTGTCGTAGGAATTGACTGCATATGGGTGTTTTAGAACTTTTGATTCATAACATCTGCTCAAATGTTTTGTCAAAACCTTAAAAAAGTGTACAAATTTTCAATTTTCCTAGATATAATTCATGTTTGAATTTGATTCTTCTACAGATCTAAAGGGTTTAGACTTGCAAACTGGTTCGTTTACCTTGAGGCAAATCAGAGCTGCCACCAACAACTTTGATGTTTCCAATAAAGTTGGAGAAGGTGGTTTTGGTTCTGTTTATAAGGTATTTAACACTAAATTTACCATTGATATATTCTATTTGAACTTTCATTATTGAGTTTNAGAAGAATCATATATTCGATAAAATTTTAATCACTTAATCGCTTGAGAAGCCTATCACTTCAAAAGCATAATCTTCTACTTCTATGTGATCTTATCCTTTGCACTGATGCACATAAATTATCCAATCCCACGCAATCCGCCCATTCATATCCAAGAATCGAACGTGATGAGCTGTATCACTAATCTGCAGCTATCTTATTATATATCCTTTTTAACTTCAAATTTTAAATTTTAGTATCTTTGTATAGTTCATAGTTTAACATGAAGGAAAGAATCTCCTTATTTTAGGTTAGCTCTTATGATCTTGATATTTGCATATGGGGATTGGTTATTTACATTATCAAAAAACACAAAGGTATATTGGGCTTAGGTAATGTAATGGCAAGCATCTTTCCCATATAAGAGTGGTTTAGCTTATATGTGGGAGTTTGGATGAAAGCTTTATCTCCTAAAATATGTAGGATTGGATTTCACAGAATTAAAAATGAAATATATTACCCCTTCCATGCATGTTATCAATTATCCTGCGTAAATAAAAGTTTATTATTCGTGCTTCATTTTTTTAGATAATGAATTATATCATAACTTTTATGTGCAGTGACCTTTCATATAACAACTTTTCCAATGGAAGCTTAGTTTGCGAAAACCAAGACGTGTAAGAATGCTTTTGTCTGTGTGAGTGTGATCTTTTATTTACTAGCTAAGCTTTGGACTTGGTGATATTTTATGTAGGAACTTGTTTACAGCCTCTTCAAAGGGGAGTGACACGTAAGTTTTTTAAGTTCACCTTTGAAAGCACGTATTACAAAGTATTTTTTAATATTAACTTTCTGGTATATTGTCTTGATTCTTTTTTTTTTTTTTTTTTTTTTTTGATAATCTTCAATGTAATATTGTCTTGATTCATGTAACATATATTTAATCACAATGTAATATTGCTGACTTGCTTTGGTACCTGGATTGCCTTATCAGTGGAGATATTTCGTGTCTGAGAAGCTCTTGTCCAGAAAGTAAGTTGTTGTCTGGGCTATTATAAAATTGATTTAGTATAAAATTACTATCATAGATTGTTATCAGATCTCATGTTTGCTTTGGTTCAGATCTGTACCAGTTCCCCAAATATATCCTGAAGGGATTTTTCTCATGCTTTGTAACCGTACTAAATAATGAATCTGTTTTAAGAGATCCTACTTTACATCTAAATTTTAAAATTCTTGTATGCTGCACAATTTTGCGGTTGTTAAATCATTTTACAGTTTCAAGTCTTTCTTACAGACGTGCAGTCTTTAACGTGACTGGGCACTTACCGTGTTTTAATTTTTTCGTGTTTGGAATTGAGGGCTCCCTTGCTTGTGGCCCCAAGATTGGAAATTTATTGTAAATGCTTCCAAATTTATGAATCTTTCTCATCTAATTTATTACTAATCGTATTAATTTTTAATAAATCTTCCAAATTTGATCTTTCTGAAGTCTGCAGAATAATGCTATTGCACTGGGATTGAACTTTTGTTGTTAGGATCCATTTGTAGCCTTTATGTAGTTGTCTGGCTATCTAACAGTGCCATAAGTCTCATTGGATATAGTAACACATGAGGGCACCCTCCTAAGAGTACTAAACACAAGAATGAGCTGTCCATGAATGACTGTCTCATTTGGCTTGATTCTGCACCAAATGAAACTGTCCCATCGCACACTCCTCCCCCATCACCCCCACCCCAAAAAAGGAAAAATAATATTTTCCTTACATAATTTGCACTAATATTAATTTAAATATGTTTAAAATGTTCAGCTGTTACTAATCCATTTTTCCTATTTCCCCAGTTGTCGACTTCCTCCGTATAAATTGTGGTGGAACAGAAGTAACTATAAATGGAAATACATATGATGATGATACTACAGAACCAGTTGGAGGTTCAAAATTCCTCAAGAGAAGAAATTGGGCATATAGCAGCACTGGTAACTTCATGGATGATGGCCAAACAACAGACAAATATATTTTGGAAAATTCCTCCAAACTCTCTATGGCTAATCCTGAACTATACATTAATGCACGCCTTTCTCCTCTGTCTCTTACTTATTATGCTTTTTGTTTGGGAACTGGAACTTACAAAATAAACCTCCATTTTGCTGAGATAAAGTTCACCAATGATACTAAATATAGCAGCTTGGGAAGGCGTGTATTTGATATTTATATTCAGGTATCTAATGACATTATGATCTGAACTTCATCAACCAAAGTTCTTATGTTTATAGCTTGTTACTAGCTGGTCACCAACATGTTTAAAATATTGAAGGGAGAGCTAGTGGAGAAGGATTTCAATATTGCAGATGAAGCGGGTGGAGTTGGCATGGAAGTCATAAAACCTTATCTTGCAGTTGTGAATAATAACACCTTAGAGATCCGTTTTTATTGGGCTGGGAAGGGTACAACTAGCATCCCTGATAGAGGAGTCTATGGTCCTCTTATTTCGGCAATTTCTGTTCATCGTGGTAGGTTTAGACCTTGCATTAGCTTCTTGTAATCAGTTTTGGACTCTTAGGAAATAGACCATATATTAACTTGCAAATCCATGTTTATCTTTATTCTATAAATTCAACATATCTATTTGAACTTTCATTATTGAGTTTTGACTCAAAAATTAATCTATCCTTGTTGCAGTTTCTTCCTTCTAATAGATGTTAGAAATTTTGTTCTCACAGGGCCTCCTATCAGATGGTACAGCGATTGCAGTAAAGCAGCTTTCTTCCAAATCAAAACAAGGAAATCGCGAGTTCGTGAATGAGATAGGCATGATTTCTGCTCTTCAACACCCTCATCTTGTTAAGCTCTACGGATGTTGCATTGAAGGAAATCAACTATTGCTAGTATATGAGTATATGGAAAACAACAGCCTTGCTCGAGCTTTGTTTGGTAGACATTTACTTTGTACACTTGATGTTTTTGGTATTTGTATTTACATGCTGTAAGTAAGATAATGTACATATGTATAATTGACGAATTTCTATTAAATTTGATAAATTTAAGGCTTAGAAGAATGCCAATTGAAGTTGGATTTGACAACAAGGTATAAGATCTGTGTTGGGATTGCAAGAGGTTTGGCTTATCTTCATGAAGAGTCAAGATTGAAGATTGTTCATAGAGACATCAAGGCTACTAATGTTCTGCTTGATAAATATCTTAATCCTAAGATATCTGACTTTGGTTTGGCCAAGCTTGATGAAGAGGATAATACACACATAAGCACCCGCATCGCTGGAACTTAGTGAGTTACTACCATTGTTAATTTCTCTTCTATGAATATTATAAAAAAGTTCTGATTATAAAATTTTATTTATATAAGGGAAAAATAGATTTTTTTTGTAAGAGAATTTCAGAAGGATAATGGTTATGTGACATTAGGACAACAACAGCAACAACAATAACAACCGATTCTTTATCTCAAAATGTAAGGGTTGGCTATAGATCCCCATTAGAGTAGTTAGAGTTGGCCAAATGCATTCTTTTTTACTATCCTATACTATTTGAAGTCATATTCATTGTTACCTCCTTAATTGACATGTCCATTTTTACTAATTCTACTAATTTTATTTTAGGTCTTACTCTACCTTTTCCATTCTCTTGACTTGAATCAATTCTCTCTTTCTCATTGGTGCATTAATCACTTTCTTTTCTACATGATCAAAAACTTTTTAAGCTAATCTTCCTCATCTTTTCATTAATAGGAATAATCTTGTCTTTCATTACATATGGACTTATTTATATTAAGTATTAATACCCTCATTTTAGTTATGCTTATAAATTCATACATTGTACGTTGATTCTACATTCTACACACAACAAGCACAGTCTTCCAAGTTTATTGACATGGTCTCATTTACGCTACCATGATCGTATAATAATCACTTTTGTAAATTTGATTATATAAAAGTTGCACCATTTATGTGGTTAAAGCGTAGACTACTATTGTCATGTATCATGTTCATTGTAATAATCAGAATGAGATACACAATGATCAAATTATATGGGAGAAAATCTCATTTTGGTCCCTACATTTTTTACTCATTATTAATTTTGTGCATATATTTTAGTAGCAGTTAATTTAGTCTATATTATTTTCAACTTGCAGTCAATTTAGTCCATATTATTTTCAATTTGTAGTCACCATGGGTCCAAATTTTGGGTTTTTTTAGTTGCTGAGTTGATATGTGTCTAACGAAGTTGGAAATTGGTAAATTTTACTTGTTTTTTTGTATTTTACTTGTTGAAAATAATAGAGACCAAATTGACTGGTACCAAAATGTGTAGATTAAATTGACAATAACTCCAAATGTAGAGATCAAAATGGTATTTTCACCTGTTTATGTGTCTTGTATAATAAGTTCATACATTTTTTATCATCAATTATACCCACACAAACTCTAAATGTAGCAGGAGAATGGATATATAATTGTTCAAAAAAAACTTAGATACAATATCTTAGGTATCTTCCCAATATTCAGTTATCTATCTACTTAACCAAAACACTATATGGCATTAATGCCATCTATTTCTTTCTTTCTTCTTTTTTGTTTTCCCCTGTATGTGTTAACACCATATGCACAAAAACACGAGAGACACCCCAGAACCCCAATCTCTCTTGAATTCTTAGTTCTCACCCTCAATCACTGACTTCTAAGTTTTTGAAGAAATCAAGCTTTGCTCACATCTTTCTCTCCTCCTTTCGAAAGTGCCCACATCTACCACTTTAAGATTTTAATTATATTAAGTATTAATACCCTCATTTTAGTTATGCTAATAAATTCATACATTGTACGTTGATTCTACATTCTACACACAACAAGCACAGTCTTCCAAGTTTATTGACATGGTCTCATTTACGCTACCATGATCGTATAATAATCACTTTTGTAAATTTGATTATATAAAAGTTGCACCATTTATGTGGTTAAAGCGTAGACTACTATTGTCATGTATCATGTTCATTGTAATAATCAGAATGAGATACACAATGATCAAATTATATGGGAGAAAATCTCATTTTGGTCCCTACATTTTTGACTCATTATTAATTTTGTGCATATATTTTAGTAGTAGTTAATTTAGTCTATATTATTTTCAACTTGCAGTCAATTTAGTCCGTATTATTTTCAATTTGTGGTCATCATGGGTCCAAATTTTGGATTTTTTTAGTTGCTGAGTTGATATGTGTCTAACGGAGTTGGAAATTGGTAAATTTTACTTGTTTTTTTGTATTTTACTTGTTGAAAATAATAGAGACCAAATTGACTGGTACCAAAATGTATGGATTAAATTGACAATAACCCCAAATGTAGAGATCAAAATGGTATTTTCACCTGTTTATGTGTCTTGTATAATAAGTTCATACATTTTTTATCATCAATTATACCCACACAAACTCTAAATGTAGCAGGAGAATGGATATATAATTGTTCAGAAAAAACTTAGATACAATATCTTAGGTATCATCCCAATATTCAGTTATCTATCTACTTAACCAAAACACTATATGGCATTAATGCCATCTATTTCTTTCTTTCTTCTTTTTTGTTTTCCCCTGTATGTGTTAACACCATATGCACAAAAACACGAGAGACACCCCAGAACCCCAATCTCTCTTGAATTCTTAGTTCTCACCCTCAATCACTGACTTCTAAGTTTTTGAAGAAATCAAGCCTTGCTCACATCTTTCTCTCCTCCTTTCGAAAGTGCCCACATCTACCACTTTAAGATTTTAACATAGCTAAACTTTATGGAACACATAAAGAAGTCATGTGCCCAAACCTAGAACAAGCATTGCAGGCATTGAACTTACATTGGAGAGCCGATAACAGATTAAAAAAACTTATATTTTATGGGGAAAATGATGTCATCCACAAAAGACTTTTAATTTCAATTTCTCAACAACTCTAGAGATTGTCCCCATTCCCAACCGCATATAATAGACCCTAGAATGAGAGACGGGGTGGGTATGAAATAGAGGAGGGACACCGAACTTACCTTGATAACTTGATTTCTAGCTCTCCTTCCAATTTTGATCACCAACTAAATCTTTTGAGTTCCACCTCTAATTTGAGATCCAACCACTACCACTCCTATTAGGGAAACCCTACCAGGAGGTGCTTGATTCCTGTTCCAAAAGGTATGAGTGCTTGATTTGTTACTAGCAAAGAGAGAAGAGAGGAACTGAAAGAGGAATCATTTTAATGGGAAGGAGTTGAATTTTTCTCATGGAATTGGTTTTTTTTTTTTTTTTTTTTTTTTTTTTTTTTACTTGTTTACAACCAAGGACATTCAACAATAAGTCGAGATTGTGCACCATACCAACAGGAACCAGCTCTGACTTACCCAAATTTATCTTCAAACCAGAAACCGCCTCAAACCAAATGAGAATCATACGGAGAAACAAAACCTGATCCAAATCAGCATCACAAAAAATTAGAGTGTCGTCCGCAAAGAGCAGATGTGACACCTCCAAAGATCTTCCCTCTAAATGACCTACACCATAGCCTGACATGTGACCATCATGGACAGCTTTATCCAACATTCTCCCAAGGGCTTCCATCACCAAGACAAACAATAAGGGGGACAATGGGTCACCTTGTCTTAACCCCCTGGAGCTCTCAAAAAACCCACAAGGGGTGCCATTTATCAAGATAGAGAAACGAACTGTAGATATACAAAAGAAAATCCACTGCCTCCATTTAGCAGAGAACCCACTCTGTTCTAGTAACTGCATAAGAAAACCCCAGTTGACATGATCAAAAGCCTTCTCAACATCTAATTTGCAAAGTATCCCTGGCAAACCAGTTTTCACTCTACTATCTCTTGTATAATAAATTCATACCTTCTTCAATATCAACTAAACCCACATAAATTGTACATGTAGCTAAAGCATGGATATGTTGATTCTACGTTTATTGACATGGTCTCATTTATGCTAGCATGACCATATAATAATCACTTTTGTAAATCTGATTATATAATAGGTGCACCATTTATGTGGTTAAAGCGTAGACTACTGTTGTCATGTATCATGTTCATTGTAATAATCAAAATGAGATATACAATGATCAAATTATATGGGTGCAAATACCATTTTGGTCCCTACATTTTTTACTCACTATTAATTTGGTCCATATATTTTGGTAGCAGTCAATTTAGTCTCTGTTATTTTCAACTTTTAGTCAATTTAATCCATGTTATTTTCAATTTATAGTCATTATGGGTCCAAATTTTGGTTTTTTTTAGTTGTTGAGTTGATATGTGTGTCTACTAGAGTTGGAGAATGGTAAATTTGATTTGTGTTTTTGTTTTTAGTTGCCAAGAAAGTTCAAGAAAATGCAAGAAAAGTGATGATTTGACTGTAGGGAATAAATAGTCATGTTGAAAATAATAGCGACTAAATTGACTTCGACCAAACTACAGGGACCAAATTGACAATAACCCCCAAATGTAGAGATCAAAATGGAATTTTCACCTCTATACGTGTCTTGTATCATAAATTCATACCCTTTTTTTTTTTTTTTTTTTTTTTTTTTTCATTTATCATCAATTATATCCACACATACTCTAAATGTAGCAGGAGAATGGATATATAATTGTTTAACCTAAACTTAGATACAGCATCTTAGATATGGTTCCTTAAGTAACCCTCCTAATATTCAGTCATTTGTCTACTTAACCAAAACACTATGTGACATTAACACCATACATTTCTTTCTTCTTTTTTGTTTTCTCCTGTATGTGTTAACACCATATACACATAAACACGAGAAATCCTAGAACCCCAATTTCTCTGACTTCTCAATTTTCACCCTCAATCACTGACTTCTAAGCTTGTGAAGAAATTAAGCTCTGCTTGCTTCTTTCTCTCTCCCTTTCATAAAAACTGGTCCAAGACACGGAAAATCACCCAATATAAAAGGTACACTTGAGAAGTTCAATTTGATCACATGGAAAGGAGGTAACGAAAGTGCCCACATCTACTGCTTTAAGAGTCCAACATAGCTAAACTTAAAAAAAAAAAAAAAAGAACACATAAAGAAGTCATGTGCCCAAACCCAGAACAAGCATTGCAGGCATTGAACTNCATTTCTTTCTTCTTTTTTGTTTTCTCCTGTATGTGTTAACACCATATACACATAAACACGAGAAATCCTAGAACCCCAATTTCTCTGACTTCTCAATTTTCACCCTCAATCACTGACTTCTAAGTTTGTGAAGAAATTAAGCTCTGCTTGCTTCTTTCTCTCTCCCTTTCATAAAAACTGGTCCAAGACACGGAAAATCACCCAATATAAAAGGTACACTTGAGAAGTTCAATTTGATCACATGGAAAGGAGGTAACGAAGTGCCCACATCTACTGCTGTAAGAGTCCAACATAGCTAAACTTAAAAAAAAAAAAAAAAAAAAAGAACACATAAAGAGTCATGTGCCAAACCAGAACAAGCATTGCAGGCATTGAACTTACATCATAGAGCCGCAATAACAATAAAAAACTTATATTTTATGGGGAATCATTTTAATGGGAAGAAGAGTTAAGTTTTTCTCAGCGAATGGGTTTTTTGGTTCTCTTGGAAACAAAAGTCGGATGTTGTTTACATTGGTTTAGTGTTTTGTTTAAGTAATCAGGTTGTTGAAATTTAAGAGAGTACCTAAGGAACCATACTTAAGATATTGTATCTAAGTTTTTTCCTGATTGTGATTTTTGTCTACATGTCCACAACAAAACACAACATTTGAAGTTTATAAACGTGTTCTTCATAAATGTCTGCATTATCACATATTAATCATTTTGGTATAGTTGATTATAGTCACGTCACACCATCAACGTACTGTGTGTTTGCCAAAAACCTAAAGTAATTGGCTATGATTGGCGCACCCAAACACATGGTATCTTTCTCAACTTGCCCCTCTCTCCCTAGAAAATGCAAGTATTCATTTTCTTGCATTAAAAATGGTCCATTGATGCAGACAGTCAATAAGAGTTGGTCTAGTTTTGATGCAGGGCCTTCTTGCCACATTTCATTGGTTACTTTAATTATTACCGAGTCTTTGAAGTTTTTTGGTTAGAAAGCTGTTGGTTCAGTTTTAATTAAAAGTATGGTAGGATAAGGGCAACTTGGTAATTTCTAGATTTTCTGGAACGTGTTGTCATTGGCTGTTGGAAAGGCCCATGAGTCTTATTTTGTGTTTTGAGTCTTAAGTATTCTTTGTTATTAATAATCCTAGTCGTTATAGAATTAGGTTATTTAAGAGTCCTATTCCTTCTAGAAAAGGTTTTAACAAAAGCTTATATTAAGGTTTTATTGTAGTCAATAATATTCATAATGAAATTTGTAAGGTAGGAATTTATTCCCCCCACATCTGATTGTATCCTACCGCGGTGCCTGGCGCGGTGCGGTTTTGTCCTCGTCCCCGAGTGCAGGCACGAGCAAGCAAGCGCCTAGCTTGTACTTGTACTCGTCGAGTCCCACATCGGTTAGAGAGAGTGCCCCACTACCCTTTATAATGCTTCAGGAGCTTGGGTAGTGTACCACTACTCACGCGTGAGTAGTGGTACACTCATGCAAGTCCCAGAGGCATATAAAGCATGAGTGGGGCGCTCTTCTAACCGATGTGGGACTCCAGGCTTGGGGCTGAGACTATGAAACCCTCCTTGCTTGCCTGCACTCGGGGACGAGGGCAAAATCCGCATCGCGCTTGGCACCGCGGACGGACAACAATCAGATGGGGCGGAGGCAAGCTAAGGCTCATCCTAACCCCAAAAAGCGCTTTTTAAGTGAGTAGTGGTACACTACCCAAGCTCCTGAAGCGTTATAAAGGGTAGTGGGGCGCTCTCTCTCTCCGATGTGGGACTCGACGAGTACAAGTCCAAGCTAGGCGAGCGTTATAAAGGGTAGTGGGGCGCTCTCTCTCTCCGATGTGGGACTCGACGAGTACAAGTCCAAGCTAGGCGCTTGCTTGCTCGTGCCTGCACTCGGGGACGAGGACAAAACCGCACCGCGCCAGGCACCGCGGTAGGATACAATCAGATGTGGGGGGAACAAATTCCTACCTTACAAAAAGCGCTTTTTGGGGTTAGGATGAGCCTTAGCTTGCCTCCGCCCCATCTGATTGTTGTCCGTCCGCGGTGCCAGGCGCGATGCGGTTTTTGCCCTCGTCCCCGAGTGCAGGCAAGCAAGGAGGGTTTCATAGTCTCAGCCCCAAGCCTGGAGTCCCACATCGGTTAGAAGAGCGCCCCACTCATGCTTTATATGCCTCTGGGACTTGCATGAGTGTACCACTACTCACGCGTGAGTAGTGGTACACTACCCAAGCTCCTGAAGC
>NW_027069519.1:717174-755595 GCF_002906115.3 Quercus suber
GGCACCTGAGTACGCAATGCGGGGTTATTGACTGATAAAGCAGATGTTTATAGTTGGAGTTGTTTCCTTGGAAATTGTTAGTGGGAGGAGCAACACTAGTCACCGACCAAAGGAGGAACCTTTTAATCTTCTTGATTGGGTAAGTTTGATCTTTTACTCTTTTCCTTTTATTGCTTTTTATTGTTCCATTTTTATTTCGGCTCTTTATGTTTTTGAGAAAATGCAAATTAGGGGATGTTTTATATAGACACGAGTTTATAGATGTTTAAGGTCTTTTTGATTTATGCCAAATATGTTTAAAATTTTGGATTTGAAGCCCTACAATTAGATATTGGTTTGATTCAAGCCCTTCCGCCTATATTCATTACTGGAACTTAACCTCAAAAAGACAATTTTAATGCACCAAAACTATGTCATTTTGTCTAAGTCAAGAAAAAAAGTCCATATCCAATTTAATTTTTTTATTATTTTATTGCAAATAGCCTTGTAGCTCTACAAGTAGTTCTTAGCGTTTTTAACCAAGACGCTTATAGCATGGTTTTAAAAAAGGACTCGACTGGTTGGTTCAACTGATTCAATAGTGAGCCAGTGCTAATACCGCTTAGGATATTCACAAAAACCGGTAATGCATAAAAAGTCTGCTCAAAGCCGGAGAACCAATGGTTTAATTGTTGGAATTGGCAATCGGGATGGTTGAACTAGTTCTGAGTGGAGAGATTTTTCAGGTCTAATCAGATATTTGGTCAACGATTTGAATGACTGAAGTGGTTAAGGAGAATGCAGAGAATAGGAGAAGATAGATCTTGGATCTAAACGAACAATAACTGCAAACAATTTCGCTGGAAAGGAATCTCAAGATTTGGATTTGAAGTTTGCGATGCGAGTGGTATAGTTGCTAGTATTATTCTTTGCAACTTATTCGTTAGATTCTAGACTTCAAACTTTAGATGGCTCTATAAAATATTTTTATTGTGTGGCTCTTTTTTTTTCATCATTTGTACGGCTCTCTTTCAACTTGCAATACACGGTACAAGTTATAATCATAATAAAAAAAATGTCCAAATTCCATTAATTTACCCTGAGATTTAGGTTAATACTAAGTTTAAGATATTTCAAAATTGATCAATTTGGTCTCTAAAATTAACTTAGTCTCTAAACACTATTAGGCATGTTAGTAATTTTTCTCTTGTCTCTTATGGCTGGTTTCAATTGAGGAGAGAGGGAGGAGTAAAAAGGAGTAGAGTAGAGTTGGCCAGATATTAAGCTAATTTCTGGCCAACTCTACCTTACTCTCCCTCTCTCCCCCTTAATCGAAACTGACCATTAGGGACCAAATTGGGTTTAATTGGTTAGTTTTGAAATGTTTTGAACTTGTTTGATATTAGTCCAAACCTCAGAGTAGGTTATTGAAATTTACTCAGTAAAAAAAATAAAATAAAATAAAATAAAAAAGAAGAAGAAAGAAAGAAAGAAAGAAAGAAGAAAGTGAAAACTATTTGGTTCTTCTCCCATATGATAATATATTATTATCCCATAATTGTGACAATAATTTTATTGCTTTATATTTTCTTTTGGTTCAATTACTCATAAAAGGTCTTTTTTATTTTTATATTTTCTTTGTTTAAAACATTTATAACATAATATTGCTTCCATTTTTTTTAATTATCTAAAATATTTTCAAGTAAATAGTATTAGTTATTATAAATATATAATTTATTTGGTTAATTTAATAATTATTTATTAAATTATTTATGATGTTACCGGTAGGGGTGGCAAAATTTGACACGACCCGCAAACTCGACACGACCCAACACGAAATTAGCAGGTTTTGAGTTGAGACTTAACGGGTTTGTGTCATATTCAGGTTGACACGGCTAACCCGTTTAATAAAAGGGTTGGGTTAGTGTTGAACACATAGAACTTGTTTGACCCGTTTAATTAAATGGCATTTTACTAATATACCCTTCAAACTCTAGGTATATAAACTTATTATTTATTATGATTTATTTTCTTTGACATATTGTGATTGATATATTTGTGATATTGAGATATGCTTTAGTTTTGAATGATTATTTGTGATGCAGCTACTCGTTAATTTTGAATTTTATATTAAAAATATTTGTTTGTTTGTTTTTTCATAATTTTTTTTTTTTCATTTTGATAAAATCTGATAAACAGGTTGACATGACTGACCTATTTAATAAATGGGTCGTATTAGGATTGAGGAATCTTGACCCGTATAATAAACATGTCGAGTTAGTATTGACCTATGTAGTCGAATACTCATGACTTGACACGACATGAACCCGACACGCAAACACGAATTGTCACCCCTAGTTACCGGTTTGACATCTGTTGGACTAGAGAATTGGTAACGAGTCCCCTTTTCAATTCTTTCTTTATTCTAGTTTTTAAAACCATTATTTAGTTCAAATCCTCTCTAGCTCTCAATTTGGGTTAATTGAGTTGAGGTGACATCACTAGTCATGATGACCATGATTACAACACTTTAGCCAATCAAACCACCAAATCTCAAAATCCCGAAGAGCCTCTTTACACGGTCAACCCATAATCTCTTTGCACTACCTAAACTGAGTGCCTTAAAGTCGAATTCAAAAAACACAATAGGCTTTAGCTGTTTGAATTTCACTCTATTTAGATGCCTAGAAACGTTAGGATTTGAATTATTTTCTTTTCTTTTTGATTTTTTAGTTTTTATGTATTTATTTTTTTCAAAAATATTTAAAATTTTTTTGTTAGGCTATTTAATTTATGTGAAATAATTAAAATGACATGTCATGATTTTGTTGGACCAATTAGTTTCACATGACAAGTATAAGTGGTATTTAACAGCCACATTATCGAAGGGCATAGATGAAAGGGCTTATATCAAAACGTTAAATAACATTAAAGGTTCAAATCTAAATTTTTAAACATTAGGGAGAAAATCTAAATGATCCCATACTCCAAGGGCTCAGTTGACAATCTAAAATTTTGATGGTCACATTTTCATTTAAGGCTAATTCCATGTTGAAAAAAATTTTATAATCAATGTTAAGAAATTTAACTCTTTATTTTACTCACTTATTCCTAAATTCTTCTTTCTTATT
The DNA here is from genome assembly GCF_002906115.3 of Quercus suber. Lineage (NCBI taxonomy): Eukaryota > Viridiplantae > Streptophyta > Magnoliopsida > Fagales > Fagaceae > Quercus > Quercus suber. The sequence goes on from NW_027069519.1 coordinate 720,285, forward strand.
TATATACTGACTAAATATATGTCAATATGTCTTTGTTCCCAATGTGGGTGTAGATTGTTGACTAGTAGCAAGTTTAGATGTGTCTCAACTAAGAGCTTTGTAACTCAATTGACATCTTTTTGTATTTCTAACAGAGACATCTAGGATTTAATTTTCATCCTTCATTATAAATTATTGAATTTATTAAAATAAAATTTTGAAAGTTGAACTCTAAAAGGTGGCAAGATTTATAATTCTTTGTTTTTATGTTCCTGTCTCTAGGCACACCTTTTGAAAGAGGAAGGGAATTTAATTAAGCTAGTTGATCCAAGGTTGGGCTCAGACTATTGCAAAGAAGAGGCGATGGTCATGATCCATGTGGCTCTCCTATGCACTAATGTTTATTCAGCAGCTAGACCCACCATGTCTTCAGTTGTGAGCATGCTCGAAGGCAACATTATTGTTCCGGATTTGGTTTCAGATATGAGTTTATTACATGATGAAATGAAAGCGAAGGAACTGCAAAAGTATTATCAAATCAATGAGGAAATCAATATGAGTGAGAGCCAGAGGCGAACAATGTCAATGGACGGCCCGTGGACTGCTACTTCTTCATCTGCTGCTGATCTCTACCCAATCAATCCAGATTCTGGTCTCTTGGAGAATAGATCTTAGAGAATCTTAAAGGTTTCTCATCATTTCTTAATGTTACAAATGATTTGATGCCTAACTATTTTAAGAACCATGAAGTTGAAATCATAGCACTTTATATTTTTGGTTATTTTTTCATAACTCTTGAGAGGAGAGCGAGACACAATATTGATAGATGGTGGAATTCCCTTCCAAGATGAGGATGATAATAAAAACTAGCCTCTTTACACAAGAAAAGTGCATGTTCAGAGGCTTTTGCCATTTTTTTTTTTTTTTACATGATTTTGCATTTAAGAATTTGAAAAAAGTTATTGCTTTGATAAAAGAGAAAAATGTTTTGACTATTTTAACCTTAACCCTTCATGGTCTAAAGGCTATAACAGGGAGGTGTTTGACAAGAGGTTTGCTAAACAAGGTTCCACATTAGCTACAGCCCTATCTTTGTTTCCTTAATGTTCTCCCTTACCCAATTGTTGTTAGACCATGTGTGATGCTCCAAGTTGATTAAATATTGATTAAGTTTGTATTGTGTGAGTGTGTTTTGAGTCCTACATCAGGCATATGTTGGGTTAATCTAGGTTTTATTAACAACTAAAATGAGTCTTCACTATTGATACTGGAATTGTAAAGGAATACCCAAACTAAATAACGTCTTGCATCCCAAATATCAAATAAGAGATTCTCTTACCTGATTTCAAGAGTTGGATTTTGAATATGCAATTGATTATCCATCCAACCTCCCATTGATTTTAAAATTGTCAATCTAACATTTCATAACTTTAAGTTTCAAGCTCCATTCCTCTGGTTTCAAGGTCCGCTCCTCTAGTAACAAAAGTGTAGAGGCTTTGCTAGGAAAGGTTTAAATTTTGCTCCAAGTCAATTTAAGAAAATGTGCAACATTGTAGCAAGAATAAGGTTTATAATTTATAGAAAATTCCCACTAGTCAGTAAACTCTAGACAAATTTAAGGTCCTAAAAAAATTTTAATACCAACTCAATTAAAATTTGATTCTAAATTTAAGACTCAGATTGTTAAGTTCCATTCTACCTTCCAGAATCAACAAATGTAAATTACCACAATTTTTTTTTAATCACCAAAAAAAAAAAAATTTCTTGTAAATTCACAAAGTGCCATCAAACTATATTTCAGTGATGGAACTAGGTTAGGGCTGACCATGGCCCCCCGCCCCCCAAATTTTCTTTGAAAGTTCTTAGTAATATATATATATACACATAGAAAATTGAAAATTTCCCCAAAATATATATTATTGGCCCCCCCTCCTCTACCGAAATATACAAATTGACCTAACCCTTTTGTCTGTTGTCCCAAGAATAATAAGAAAAACTTCTGGACCAACCAAAAATACCCGCAAAACATATCATATTTCCAATCTAAACAAACTCAATTGTCCCAAAAATAACAAGAATAACCTTTAAACAAACCAAAATTATCAACAAATTAAGCAACAATCCAATCTAAACAAAAAAGACATACAAAACAACCAAAAATCTGAAATCATAAAACACAAATCCCCAATTTTTACCCACTTACCGCTCGGTGTTGGTCTTGACTCTAAGTCTAACTTCAGCATCTACACACTACATAGTTGCTAAACGATGGTATGTTGGCTCTCTCTCACTACTGCTTTTTTTTTCTTTGTATAAAACTTAGACCGTGAAACAGATGAATAATTTGAGCTTGGTGGTGGACTGGTATAAACCAAGTCAAAGTGTTAGGCTATTGTGTGTGTGGTCATTGATTAATCTCATTGACTTGGGGTGTCAGGCTATAATTTTTTTTTTTTATATTTGTAGTTTTAAGGAAATATAAACTTGCTAAAGTAGTGGCATTAACCAATTTTGAGTGTTGTGTTAATAAAGTAGTGTCAATTTGGGTCCTCCGGCCTTTGTGAAATTAATTAGTTGTATTAATAAATTAATTATTGCCAAGCAACTAAGGTGAGTGAGTGTAATATATTTATTATTGTGAAATTGGAGAACTTAATGGACATAATCTAAGTAAAAATTGTATTTAATTTTTCATCTTTTATATATACAAAGTAACACTATGAATACTATAAATTTTAGCAAATAAATATTACAAATTGATGTTGTGGGGCCAGAGAATTTGGCGATCCCGGCACATTTCATAATGAGCCCAAGGCTCACGCCGAGGAGGAAGGAATGTCTGAAGACGAACAAAGAAAGCCTAAAGTGCCGAGGAGCATAGCCAAGGATAATCCTGTCCTCGGTCAACCAAGATCATAGAAGGGAAGAGTGACACACCATCAAAGGCAGCCTCCCAGAGCATTCCAAAAAGAATGACGAGTACGATAGACCAGCCACAGGAGCATGGTGGAGGAGCAATTCAAGGAGGAAATGTCATCTCTGCATTAAATACCCACAACTAACGTTCTAGCCGCATTAATGAGGAAATGACCCTTGAACAGTATTACCTTGGTTATTGTAACTCACAGAAGGTTTGGGAAGACGGCTAATGGGACAAGCACTCAAGTAGCGACCTGCATTGCCAACAAACGGAGGGCCAAGATCAACTGAAAAGGGATATATAATGTAAGAGATCCTCCAAGAAGGGGGATCAGAAAAAAGGAATGGGGAGAAAAAGAAAAGAGAAAACTCAGTATCCATTGGTATGGTCTTTGAAACTCTTGTAACCCAGTACCGAAGAAATAATAAGAACTGCAAGCTCCTCAGGTAAGGGCTGATGATAAGATTTCACATTTCAACCCGTGTTCTTCTTATTCAAAAAAACTCACTATCATGTCTAATGGTTGTATTTCTCACTAAAGCCTAATTCTTAAACCCACTCTCTACAAATTCATTGTGCTGGGTCCACTGGGCTTAAATCCCATTCGTTTTTGGGCTTAGTCTGAAAACCGAGATCCCACAGATGTGTTATCAATCATAAAACAATAATTAAAATATTTACTTACTTTGTGTTGAAATAGAACCAATCAATAATCAAAAAAAAAAAAAAATAGAACCAATCACATTTATTACTATATTAGTATATGTTTTTTGAGTAACAATACAAATACAAACTATTTTACAAACAATTGAGGTGGCAAATTATAAAACCACATCAGCCGTTTCTAAAAGTGTCATAATTTTTTTTTTCTTTTTGAGAGAGTTTCAACCTTAAAAAAAAAAAAAGTTTGTCTCTGTAGCATTACTTATGTGTTTTTTTTTTTTTTCCTTTTTGGTTGAATTGTTACAATAGTATATGTTATGAATCCTATATACCTTTTCTTTAATCCCTCTTTTCGCCCTATATATTCTATTTCATTTTAATAAAATTATAAGATATGGAAATGATGAAATATTTGAAAATATTAAACAAATAATGGAATGTAATATTATAAACATTAGGTTTTTATAAGATAAAGTATCATGTCTATATTCATTAAAAAAAAAGTCTTATGTCCTTACAAATCAAGAACCTATTAGAATTGTAATCTAATCAACATAATTATTCAAATAGGATCAAACCTCCTAATAAATTCATGATCAAAATTTAGTGCACAATAAATCCCAGGTTATTTTGTAGGTGATTTTGTGATTTAAAAGAATATCGAGTTCTATCTTTTTAGATGATGTAGTTGTAGGGCCAAAGAATTTGGCAACCCCAGCCCATTTCATACTGAGCCCAAGGCCCACGCTGAGGAGGAAGGAATGTTCGAGAACATACAAATAAAACCTAAATTACCAAGGATCATAGCCGAGGACAATCCTGTCCTCGGCCAACCAAGATCATAAAAGGGAAGAACGGCACGCCACCTAAGGAGCCTCCCAGAGCATTCCAAAAAGAAGGACGAGTACAATGGACAGTCATGGGAGCATGGTGTAGGAGCAATTCACAGAGAAACTGTCATCTCCGTATTAAATGCCCCCAACTAACATCCTAACTGCATTAATGAGGAAATGACCTCTAAACAGCGCTACCTTGGTTATCGTAACTCAAGAACGCCAGAGAGAGTGTTTGATGGGACAGGCACTCAAGTATAGGCTTGGATGATCAACAATTGGAAGGATAAGATCGTCTAAAGAGGGATATATAATTGGAGAAACCCACCATAAAGAGGGAGGGCTGGAGAAAAGGAGAAAAAAGCATGATGGCGATCTCAAAAACTCTTGTAACCATTGTCACCTAACACATATACAGGAGTAGAGCTCCTTGGATTGTGCCGAGGCAAAATTCCTCTGATAAACTTAGCTCATTTCTGTTTGATCGCCATGAACCCCATGTTAACCATTGCCCATGCACCAAAGTATAGCTTTTTGGCCCACTCTCTATAAATCTATTATATTGGGCTCACTAGGGCCAAGATCCCATTCATTTTTTGGCTTAGTTCGAAAATCGAGACCTTACAATTGGCGCCGTCTGTGGGGAGGGCTTGTGTGTAGGGTGGGTGCAATGGTTAGTTAAAATCTTGGCCCCATCAGCAAGAGCCCCTAGGGAAAGCCGTTATGGTCTATACCTCGAAGGACAGGTTATACAGGGAGGATTGTTGAATGAGGCGCGAATCTAGGGGCTTCTAACATTGAGTACGTGCCACGCATCCCAATTAAGGGTCAGGTCTTCACGAATCTGGTGGCCAAGTTCGCTGGACCTTCATCCGAAGAAGTGGTAGCAACACGAAGCGATTCAAGGAGGCTTCGTGGCGGGGCTAGTTCTGGAAAGTATACACTAATATCTTCTAATCCATTGAAGTGGGTAAACAGAACCTTGGCCATGATGGGCCCTCGGACTCCGGCTTTGGGGGAATTAACACACACTGATAATCATCTAAGTGTTAGACAGAACCAAGGTCTTGCATGGTCCTTAGACTCAAACCTATGGGGTAACTAACAACATTTGGTAATTGTCCAAGTGTTAGACAAAATAAGGTCTTACATGGCTTCTCGGACCACAAACCTATAGGGAAACTAATAACTTTCAGCAACTACCTAAAGGTTGAACGAAATCAGGGCGTTGCATGGACCCTTGGACCTCAACCCTTGAGGAGATTAACTACTTCAAACATCTATCTGAGCGGTGAGCAGAATCTAAAAGGAGTCTGGCTCTTCGAATCGCTACCTTTTCCTCACTCAACAAATATGTGAGCAAAAGTCTTACATGGTCCTCAGACTCAAACCTATGGGTAAACTAATAACTTTTGGTAATTATCTAAGTGTTAGACAGAATCAAGGTCTTGCATGGTCCTCGGACTCAAACCTATGGGGAAACTAATAACTTTTGGTAATTATCTAAGTGTTAAACAGAACCAAAGTCTTACATGGCTCCTTGGACCACAAACTTATGGGAAAACTAACAACTTTTGACAACTATCTAAATGTTGGACAGAACCAAGGTCTTGCATGGCTCCTCGGACCACAAACCTATAGAAACTAATAACTTTCAGCAAGCACCTAAAGGCTGAACAGAATCAGGATGTTGTACGGATCCTCGGATCACATGCTTTGGGAAAATTAACGCTATGACATCTCTTTACGAGTGCCTAAACAGGACCTAAGGCATGCCTGGATCCTTGGACCAGATGCTTGGGGAAAGTCAATGCCATAACGTCATTATAAATGCCGAACAGAGCCTAATGCACGACGGTCCTCTCGGATGACCTACTTTAAATCCAACATCCTTTCACGGTCACACAGTTTGTGGTATAGAGTACATGGTTATATTCCTGATTATCCTTACATAGCTAACTTATTTAAGGTTAACAGCCGGGCACTATTGTCGATTTTGTTAAAGTCAAGATGACAACTTTTTGCTACCGTCAACAACACCAACTCCAAGCTCCATTGGAGGGAAAAATAACAACGCACACATTAAATAATTACTGCAGAGAAAGGAAGAATTAAAATTCATAAAGTGAAAAGTGCAAGTCTTTTTATTAAATAAAGGAAAGGTACATCATATACCAAATGGTTTGGGCAAGCTTGTTTTAAAGCTAACTATACAAAGAGAGGCTAAGGCAGGCTTGTTTTAAAGCTAACTTTAAGAAAGAGAGAGGCTGAGGCAGGCTTGTTTTAAGGCTAACTACAAAAAGAGAAAGCCCATAGGAATGGTAGATTCGTAATCTCGTCCCAGCAGCAATCAAGTCAGTATGGGTGGTACCGGCGATGAGAAAGAAGAAGAGGTGGAAGTGCCAGATGGCCCAATCCTAGGATGTTCCCATGATTCTCTCCCAGTTTCATAATAATTAAGCATTGGAGATGGCAACACTCGGGCATCAACTGTTCGGCAATCTTACAAACCTCCATCGGTAAACAAATTGGATGCGAATCACTACCAGCTGGAAGGGTAGGCAAAGACGCATACTAGAGAAAAATGTTATATTCCTCACGAACTTTTCTCCAAACTACAAGATGTCCTACCATCAAGGTAAGACCCAAACTTTGTCGCACTGAAAGTTTGACACAATCTACGCTTCGGTTCTTGGCTGAAGGAGGAGGGTCTTCTTTCTTGCTCGATTGAGAGGTAGGAACATCTCTGGCCTCAGCTTCCTTTGTCTCAACTGCGTCATCTAGGATCTGGGCGGCATTCTTGGTTTCTGAAAGGGGCTTGGCTTCCTTACCCATGCACTAAAGCCTAACTCTTTGACCCATTCTCTACAAATCTATTGTATTGGACTCATTGGGGCCAAGATCTCATTCATTTTTGGGCTTAGTCCGAAAATCGAGACCCTACAGTAGTTTTATGGTATCACAAAATGATAATTTTTTTTTCTTTTTGTTAATATTAAATATATGCTAGCTTAGATTTTCATAGGAAAAAAAATTGTTTATACCTTAGCCCCTAGGTTTAAATCCCGATTCCATCCCTGGTATATTTTAATGTGAAGATTTATACACACATAATGCACATGATATTACTACAAGAAAAAATGTTTATTACAACGAAAAAAATCTTTGCAATAAACTATGTCATTGTAATAGTTGATGCAAGGTGTTGCAATAAAATTTGAGGTAATAGATTGGGCAACAAAAAATTTCATTGCAATTGTAAGATCTTGATTTTCGGACTAAGCCCCAAAATGAATGGGATCTTGGCCCCAGTGAGCCCAATACAATAGATTTGTAGAGAGTGGGCCAAATAGCTAAGCTTTGGTGCATGGGCAATGGTTAACATGGGGGTTCATGGCGATCAAATAGAAATGAGCTAAGTTTATCAGAGGAAGTTTGTCCTCGGCACAATCCGAGGAGCTCTACTCCTGTATATGTGTTGGGTGACAATGGTTACAAGAGTTCCTGAGATCGCCATCATGCTTTTTTCTCCTTTTCTCCAGCCCCACCATCTCTATGGTGGGTTTCTCCAATTATATATCCCTCTTTAGTCGATCTTGGTCTTCCACTTATTGATCATCCAAGCCTATACTTGAGTGCTTGTCCCATGCTCCCATAGCTAGTCCATTGTACTCGTCCTTCTTTTTGGAATGCTCTAGGAGGCTGGCTTAGGTGGCGTGCCGCTCTTCCCTTCTATAATCTTGGTTGGCCAAGGACAGGATTGTCCTCGGCTATGATCCTCGGTAATTTGGGTTTTATTTGTTCGTCCTTGGACATTCCTTCCTCCTCGACGTAGGCCTTGGGCTCAGTATGAAATGGGCCGGGGTCGCCAAATTCTTTGGCCCCACAGCAATAAATTCTAGATATTTTAATGACAATTTTGATACAATGATATATATGTTGTTGCAATAAAAAATTTATTACTTCAAATATCTTATAGCAATAGACTATTACTTTACGAATTTAGATTGAAAATAATTCGGGTTAAGTTATTGCAATGATATATTCGTTGGAATTAATGATTGTTTCATATTTTTCATTGTAATAGGTTATAAAATAATTGATATCAAGTTATTACAATAATATATTTGTTCGGGAAAAATCCTAAACCTCTCAATGTACGTGTGAATAAAAAATAAATGACTACCAAGCAATAACAATATTTATGGAAACAAAAAATTCAGCAAGCACCAATAGAAACGCAACCACAAGAACACCAAAATTTACGTAGAAAACCCTCCAATGTAGAGAGAAAAACCACGAGGTGGTTCCAAAAAATATTTTCTATGAAAATAGAGACTACAACTCTCAAGTTTATGCCAAACTTGAATTCACAATAATTCGATATACAACAAATTAATCTCAAGGAATAAATACAATTTCACCACAAAACCAATAGCAAAGATCTTCCTCTAAACACTCCAACACTTTGTGGTTGTAGCACTCAAATCTCCAAGATTACTCCACCAATTTATCTTCTTGTTTGTGTAGCTTGAGCAAAGAAGTTAAAATGTCTCATTTATCTTTTTCACTCTAACATATTCACCGTATTTTCTCTCAATCACAAACTGCACCTCATTGAAACCCTCTGTGTGTTTCTCTTAAACACTCACTAGAAGTCTGGAACTTCTCCTCACCAAAGTAGCCAAAAATGACCATTTTTGCTTCAACTTCTCCCAAGGCCGAATGGCTTCTTTTCTTTTCTTTTCTTCTTTTTTTCTTTAGCGTGTCCAACATGTTTGCTCAACTTTGCATTAAACAATGGAAAAGGTTAACCAATGCCAAAGAAGTATTTTTAGAAACATTTTATTGGGAGAATGATAAAATAATAAATGTTGTTAACATCTTTTTATATTTCCCATAAAAGTAGTATCAAAACTTTCCTATTATGATTTATTAACAATTGCCCTAATTAAGGGCATTCATTAACATGACCCTTAAACAAAAAGTTGACTTTGGAAGTTTGATAAGTCAAGCTCATTTGAGCTTTTCCCATGCAGGGGTGCTTTGTACCCAACAATATGCACTTCATGTTTTTCATTGAAGTAAATAATAAATGGCATATGTTAATAAACACTATGCGGTGCTTGTTAAGATTAAAATTGGATAAATAGGAGAAAAAAAGGATACTATAGAAAATTGACCCTACAGCGTATAAGGCTAGCAAAAAATACTGACATAAAGTTGGACGTTAAGGGGCACCGTTAACACAACCCATTATAAAATAATTGATAACAAATTATTACAATGATATATTCATTGCAATAAAATATCACATGTTATTGCAACAATTTTTTGTAATGCAATAAAGTATTAAATCCTTTATTACAACCAATTATTATAAGTTATTGCAACAAATTATTGTTAATACAATAATTTACCAATTTTAAGTTATTATTATAACGATTTTTAACTTGTAGACATGATATTGTTTCTAATACCATTATACTATTTTTGTTATATTAACATTTGATGTAATCGACTTATTTTAGTGCAGTGTGTGATACTTTGAGGGGCGAGAACTCAGAGTGATGAAGTTGAAGTATTTACTTTGAAGTCTTTTTGAGTGGAATTCATCATTTCTTACGTTCTCATAAGCTCCACTGTTGTTTATTTTCTTCTTTTCTTTTGTTTTTTTCCTTTTTGTTTTTGTGCTTTCTTATCATGTATTTCAGACCGTATGCCAGCGTTTTTTTTTTTTTTTGGTTGGTTTTTTTTTGAAAAAAAAAAGAAAAGAAAAAAAGAAAAAGAAAAAGGGAGGTTGAAACAAACTCAATTGTAAACAGGATAAGCAGTAAGAAGGATAATAGCCGAATCTAGTAGAGACTAGAGAGGTATGGGATGGTTAGTAAATGAACTACAAGAAGAACCAATGGTTTCCCTCTGAATTGCTCTCCCTTCGGAGCACCCACAATAGTAAGAAGAATCTGCATGTAAGAGTTGCTGCTTCAAAAACTGTGGCAGCTTAAGCCTAAGCTTTACTTTTGACAACGTTATTATGATCACCAGACGTACAAAGAGCTGGAAAAGGTAATGGATCATGTGCAGCGGTAGAGATCTCAAGTGATACTGCTCTGCTGGTTTTAGTCTCAGTCAATGCAGCTTGTGCTCCAACACTCCCACCATCTTTACCCTTACACGCCCCCTTGTGAATTCTATACATGAATGAATCTTTTGCTAATGGATTTGGGCTTTGTCTATGAAGGTTCATTTTAGCTGGGCTGGGCATGTATGAGATCTTCAAGTAATCAAGTGTGAAAATAAAACAATTAAAGCAACCAGGACATTTTATTTTTAGTAAAAAAAAAAAAAGAAGCTAAGTCATTTTATTTTAGGTCTTTGTATGGTTCAATGAAAAGCGTCCACGCATTGAAATTTACTGTCCCTGAAATGAAATTTCAAAAGAAATAATGCACGTGGCAAATATAAATTGTTTTTTGGTTAAATTAATTACTATTTATAATTACCAAAAGGTAAAGGAATTGAAAATATGATAATAGTAATGAGATTAATTTGTACCAGTGGACAGGACGAGGAAAAGACATGAACCAGGTGATCAGTTATTTTATTTACGAGTTTAGGGTCCATTTGGATTTGCTTATTTTGCTGAAATTGAAAATTTTTTGTTGAAAATATTTTAATTGAAATAGTATAGTAGGACTCATGAATAGTAACAAAAATAAGCTAAATAGTAAACCAAGCTAGCTTTTAGATGCAAAATAATAATAATAATAATAAGCTGGCTTTTTAATTTGGACCAAACACATGCTTAGTATTTGTTTGGATACACGTCCACGTCCCAATGTTTGCATTTTGCGTTCCTTTTTTTTTTTTTTTTGGAGAAGTGCGTTTTAGCAAGCACTAGTGGGTCCTGTGTACTGTTCACAAAACTCACAAACCTCTTTTTTTAACAAAATTTTCATTAAAAATGGGTCCCATGACACTATTCACACATTTAAAAATTATTTTGCTACTGTGTTTTCAGTTTTCAACAAAATAAGTGGTATTCAAACGGACCTTTAGTTATACTTTATAGTCTATACACCAAAATAACTTCTAATGAGCTTCAAAGCTCAAACCCGCCTGATCTGTCTCAAGGCCAGTCAGGTATACATTGGAGATTATACATGCTAATAAGATGAAAAGAGCAAACTAATCAGATTCAAGAGCCTTCTATTGTTTTTAAGATTTAAAAATACTTATTTCTCTCTAATTTTTTAATTTAAAAAATAAATAAATAAATAACCAAACAAACAAGCACAAGCGTAAAACTCGACGAATAGCTTTCACTTTCTTTGACTTTCATCTCCTTTTATTTTATTTTTCGCCCTAGATCTCCGATCAAATTTTAATGTGTTTAATGTGACCTGGGACTTTAAACCGGGGTATGATCAACCACTATCAGTGATGGTCGGTGGAAAATTTTGGAATAGCCCCACAACAGTGGCGGCTTGAGGAGTTTTTTTGAAATGGTTCATTAAGAAACGTAAATTAAACAAATTTTAATAAAAATAGAATATGAATATATTGTGTAATTAAAAAAAAAAACACAAATATATGAAATTTTACAATTTCTTTTTACGAGTTTTTATATTTTGAAATCGTCACATAATAATTTATTATCAATTATCATTATCTGTTGTCAATGTAGATGTGACCATTTTATTTTGTTAAGTTTGTATAACATTTTTATTTTATTTTTAGTTGTCATTATTATTTTTTTTAAATAAATTATTGACTTTATATTAATTATTGATCCACATAACTACACTCATTTATACATAATAATAATAATAATTATATATATATATATATATATATTTTTCAAGTAAGAGGGTTCATTTGAACCCTTGAATTACAAGTACAGCCACCCCTGCCCCACAACTTATGAACCCCCTGAATCTCATACTACTTGCAGTTACTTATTAAACAAGTGAAGTATTAAAAAAAATTAACATTGCCAAAAACACTTTCGCATTTAGTGTCCGTTTGAAAAAAATTATTTTTGCTAACTTATTTTACTATTTAGCTTATTTTTGCTACTATTTATGAGCCCCACTGCACTTTTTGATACTATTTATAGGTCTCATTGTACTATTTAAGCTAATTTTTACCTTTATTTACAATACTTTCAGAAAAAAGTTTTCAATTTCAACAAAATAAGTAGATCTCTAACAGACCCTCAAACAATCAGTCTTGAAATCCATGAAAATGAAATGTGACTTGTATACATGGCAACCACTGAACCACCAATTGGAGAGTCCCATCACTTGTAATATTATTATTATTATTATTATTATTATTATTATTATACAACTTAAACTTAACCCAGAAGATTTTCACAATTCGCACATAATTCGCAAGGCAACTTCGAACTCCTTGCAATTACATACTCTGCGTTAATAAAAAGTCAATTGGTTGAACAGTCTCTAATGAAAAGTTAATATAACACTGGTGTACAAGTTAATAGGCATGGTGGTACTATGATGTTATTGTATATTTAAAAAGGGAAATGCTAACCGATGCTCTTAAGGCAATGATTAATAATCTATTTAATGAAAGTTTTGACAAATTTTTTTTTTTATACAAGATAAAATTCTACTTTAACTTAATCTAAATGTATATGTGTATGAAACTCCCTCCTAGAGACTTGAACTCCGGTCCTTGCCCTCCACACCTCACAAGCACTTATACTTGTGGAATAACAAGCACACCAAGGGTGTGCGGTTTTGGCAGCTTTTTTCATTTCGCATAAAAGTTGTGTAAAAAATTTCCTAAAATAGATTGTTAATTATTACCCTAAGGGCACATGTTAGAATAACAAATTTAAAAATTATATATATAAAAGTTAAAGTACAGAATTTAGTGTGTCAACTTTGGTTTTTGAACAAGTGTGGAGGTTGAATGGTCGGATCCAATGAAATCCATGACTTGTTTGACACGTTGGTACCCTTTTCCTCGTATAAATATTTGAAAGTTCGTATAGCATTGGGTGTGCAAGTTAAAGAGCAAAAAATAAATTATGGAGCCAAGAAATCTTTGGAAGAAAAAATGTATGTGACAAGGCCTCTTTCTATGCCTTTGGCACTCTTATTGCCACCCCCTGAAGGTCCGAATTCTAGTATTTTGGTCATTGAAGATGAAGAAGCCGAGCAACAGTATACTTGTTTTGGATTGTGTAAGAGTGATGAGCTCAAAGACTTGCCCTTCCCACAAAATAAGAACCTAAACCTTTGCTATTCATCAGGCGGTGGCGAGACCCGATATGTCACTACAACAAAATGTATTTTCAATGATGGAAATTTTCGTCACTAAATGTCCAATTTTTCATCGCCAAGGACCTTTAGCAACGAAATCTGCTTTTTAGTGACGAAATTCATTTCGTCGCTAATACCACGTCACTAAAGGTCTTAGCAATGAAAATTTTCGTCACTAAAAGTTCAATTAGTTTAAAAAGAAAAACTTTTCGTCACTAAATGTCTTTCTCGCTAAACCACTATTCAATGACGAAAATATTTCTTCGCCAAAAACACTTAATTTTATTAAATCATATTTAGTGACAAAAATTTCGTCGCTAAAACTATTTTTTAAGGAAATTCGGGTACATATAGGCTGTGTTTGGTTCTCGTAAAATATTTTCCGAAAAATAGCCTATTTTCCGGAAACGCTATTTTCGGAAAATGAAAATATTTTCAAGTGTTTGGTTGCATTATGAAAATTGTTGTAGAAAATATTTTCATGTGTTTGGTTCTATTCTAAAAATGCTATTTTCCTACAAATTTTTCACATTTTTTCAACTATTTTCTCAGCATCCAAATAAATTTTATTACAAAAAATTTCAAAATCACAGCTAAATCCTAATCCACAAAACAAATCACAGTCAAATCCCAACACCACACACCACCGAAACTCCAATTCAACCCACGGCAGCAAACTCTGGCAATCAAAAGCCACAACCACCAAAACACCACCACCACACCACCACAACAACAACAAAAATCAAACTTAAAAAAACAAAACTGAGAGATCGAGGAAGAGAGAGTGATCAAGAATGGAGGGAAAGGGAGAGATCGGTCATGGGTCATGGGCGACGAGATCGGTCATGGGTAACGACGAGATCTAGAGGGCGACGAGCTCGAGCAGAGGTGAGATCGATGGCGAGATCAAGCGGCACGGTGCGATCTACGATCAGCGCAGTCTGTGGTCGTCGAGCTGGAGCTCGGGTTCGCCGGCGAAGTCTCTCCTTCCTCTCTCTTTGCGATCTGGGCTCTCTCTCTCTCTCTCTCTCTCTCTCTCTCTCTCTCTCTCTCTCTCTCTCTCTCTCTCTCTCTGGAAATGCTTTGAAGTGAAAAGAGGAACTGAAAACCATTTCAGTGGTCAAAGGGAAAATAAGAAATGATTTTTGGGAAAATTCTATTTTTCGTAACTACCAAACACACGGGTCAGGTGGAAAATGATTTCCTGAAAGTGTTTACCACCAAAACAAACGCAGCCATAGTGACAAAAAATTTTGTCACTAAAACTATTTTTAAGGAAATTCAGGCACATATAGCGACGAAAATTTTCGTCACTAAAATTATTTCTTAAAAAATTCTACTACATTTAGCAACGAATATTTCATCACTAAAACAATTTTTCTTTTTCTTTTTTGGTTATATTTGGTGATGAAAAAATTCGTCGCTAAAACTAATTTTCTGTTTTTATTTTTTTTCCCTGTCTTTGATATTAACCTATAATCTATCATTAAAATATTAAAATGTCACATTTGAATAATACATTTATTTCAACAACACATTTATAAGAAAACGATCCATACATTCCACAAGTAAAAATAAAACAAGTATCCAATTCAATCCAAATTGTTTGCAAAACATACAATAACACAAGATGTTTTATAACAATACAAAAAGTTTAGCATAATACAAATCCATTTAACCACTTGTTTGCCTTTAACATGCTAGATTAGGGTTTTTCTTGTATTTCTTGCTTTAATACCATGAACATGCATTCACATGTCTATTCATTGATGCATAGGTGCTGAGATGTAGTAAGGTAAGCCATGCATTCACATGAAAATGCATTTGCTTGTTATAAGAGCTTTATCTTCCTTTGATGAACATGTATATGCAAGTCTATATACCATGCTTTGAATGATAATATGATTTTTTTGTTGCCTATGTTTTTGCCTTGATATATATATACATGTTCCTGTCTCGGATGTAATGTGATGATATGTATGGTAGATGTATGCTGGATTTGATATGATGCAATAATAGATGTATGCTACGGTTATATGATATGATGAGATGCCATGATAGATGTATGCTAGGGTTATATGATATGATGAGATGTCGTGATAGACGTATGTTAGGATTTGTGATGATATGAGATGCATGATAGATGTATGTTAGGGTTATGGGACGTTTAATGACATGTTGATTGTTAGATGCATGTTAGTGTGTGTGTGTGTGTGTGTAGGATACAATGTTGAACATTCATTTAATGAGATTAAGATGTAAAACACAATGGCTGGAAGTCAACCTATGGGTCGAGTGAGATTGGATGCCTAACACCTCCTCATCCCTATACCTAAACTTCGAACCCATACTCTGGTAGAAAGATCGGTTTTTTCACGTAAAGGCACCATATTCAAGGTTCTCGGACCATAAAACTAGGTGGCAAATCCTTTATTTCTCTGCCCTAATTCATTCGGCCGAGGCATACTCCCTAAACACCGCGTGTTGCACCCACAGGGGGTAAACAAACATGTTTTTAAACAAAAGGGAGTGTCCTAAGAGGATAAATGTAGGTTTGGATTGGGTGTCCATAGTTCCATTGGTTTGGAGTATGGACGACACACGTGCCATCAAACAAAATTCCTATAAGGGACTCAAGGTTTCGTGTTTCAAAGATGGGTGTGAACCCGCACGAGATAGTAGATTAGTAGGAATTAGGCTTGATGACATAAGCAAACAAGGACTCATGCATGAACATGTAGGCAAGCGTGCAAAGATGCAAAGAAGCAAAGAAAACTAAACAGGTGGCACAAAGCGAGCAAGGCAAGTATATCATCATCGTACGAGGCGTCAAAAAGTATGTATCAAACACACCAACATCACGGAGATGTGTCTCACAAGTGGTCACATCCAAACAAGCAACAAGAGGGATGGATGCAACCACACAAGCAAATGGCCCCAAAGACCAACAAGCACAAGCCCACGGAGGGCAAAAAGTATGTCAAAGCCTAGATCTAGACATGCAAACATGGATATAAAGCAAAGAAGCAAGCAAGCATACACATGCATAAAGGAACTTATCCAAATCCTTTGATATAGGCCTAGGTGTATGGATGTAGGCCTAGACCACCAGATCTAGATCTACACCTTACTTAAAGGGCCAAAACGCAAGAAAGAGATATATCAAGAGACAAAAAGGCTACAAAAATACATGGCATAGCAGCCAAAATGTAGATCTAGACAATAAACATGGCAAGGAGCATATAAACATGTAGATCTAAGCATAAGCATGGCAAAAAGCACTTAGGCACATGGATCTAAGCACAAATTTAGTATTTAGACATATTCTAGCCTAAGAAGGTTGTGCCAACATCATCAAAGTCATAAAACATAATAAGAAGCAAGCAGACATGCTAGAAAAGCTATAAAACATGTTAGGAAGCTAGATAAAGCAAGAAATATACTAAGGAATGCAATAAAGCATGTTATGAAGTAAGATAAAGCAAAGGGTGTAGATTGTAACTAAAAAGCTACATCTATACTCTTAAAACCTCAAATCCAAGGTCCTAATACCAAGGAGAGGAAAAATAGTGCAAGAACACTACCTCTTGATTGCTGAGAAAAGAGAGAAATCAAAGGTTTTTGATGTGTTAAGGAGAAAATTTAAAGAGGAAAAGAGAGTGGATTTGCCCAGAAAAGTGCTTCAAAATGCCTAGAATAGTTTTTTGTTTTTCATCGGAGGGGGGTCTGGGGGTATTTATAGCAAAAACGTGACCCTTCTGCTTTCGGCGCACCTTTAGTGGCCGCTGGGTCCAATGCTGACATCAAAAATCTTGGTTTCTTCCATAGTTTAGCTTTGGATGCATATTTGAAAGCCTTTCCAAACTCCGATTAAGCCAATATTAGTGTCCTTGGAAAGATCTAGATGTCTAGTTTCTAGAACAGTAAAGAAAATGAAATTCTGATAGTCAGATCAAAAGTTATGACCTCCAGAAGTGAGCTAATGTGCTTTGCACAAATTTCAGGATATTTCAACCGTTTTAACTCCGATTTCAACCCATGAATAGTCGTTAGAAAAGGAATTCAATAATCTTCATAGTGACACTATTCTTAACCCATTTTGACGATCGGATTAAAATTAGAGTTTTTAGGGCCCTCGAGAGTCAACCTCGAATCAAACTTGGTCAAAGTTGATAAAAATCACTAAGTAGCTCGGGTTTGATGTAGAAACATGAAAATTGTGGTTTTGGAATGATTTTGACCAGTTTTGACTTTTGATCAACCGAAGGTTGACTAGGGGCATTTTGGTCAATTTGACCTAAAATGGCACTTTGAGTGCTCTGACGCCCAAATGAGTTGTGTCAGGTCAATCTATGTGTTTCTATGGCCCAATGAAAAAATGTTAATATTTTTGAAATTTTTAGGGTCTAGCACGCAAATTGAGGGCAAATAAAAAATGGTATCTACAAGGTAAAAGTAAAGTGAATGGGCCTTGGAAGCCTAAAAAAAGAGGTAAAAAGGCCCAATGGGCCAACATGGCAAGAATGGCAGCCAACAGGCCCATAAGCACAACAAGAGGTTAAAGTAAAGTAAATGGGCAATGGAAGCCCAAGAAAATAGGTAAAAAGCCCAATGGGCCAACATGGCAGGAATGACAGTCAATAGGTCCATAGGCATAGCAAGAAGAGAAGTAACAGAAGCAAAAGCCCAATGGACTGGATGGGTAAGGACTTCTGCCAAGCCAATGTCTAAGCCCATGGGGAAATAAGAGGAAATGGTACAAGCTAAAGAGCCCACACCCTCCATGCTTTGGAGGATAAGCACGAACACGAGAGACACATAGCAAAATGAGACATGGCAAGAACAGCAAAAATGGCATGGGAGTAATAGAAGACAAATGCAGAGGGTAATGGAACGCACACACAAGGTCTAGAGCAACACACCTTTGTACCCAACCAATACAGGAGAAGTGGGCCCTTGGTCAAAGGACTTAGAGGGTGTGGTTTGGTGGTGGGGGGAAAAGTGGTCTATTTTAGGGTTCTTGCCAAGACTTCTTTTAGGAAAAATGCCTTACTAGGATGGTATTTCACCAAAAAGAGGTAAGCAAAAGGTTGGGACCACTTGATGCATGACATAAAGGTAGGTATAAAGAGGAGCTTAAGCCCTTATCCATTCGGGTAAAGCAAGAAAGGTGAGGGGAGAAACAAAACAAAGTAGAGTTTTGTCCTAGAATGGGGAGTGGTGCAGCAAGCAAACTCTGAGCAAAGGTAGTAGCCTAGCAACCAACGAGTTAGTGGGTAATCCTAAAGGAATGCCCACAAGAAACCAAAAACGGTT
Organism: Quercus suber; assembly: GCF_002906115.3. Taxonomy (NCBI): domain Eukaryota; kingdom Viridiplantae; phylum Streptophyta; class Magnoliopsida; order Fagales; family Fagaceae; genus Quercus; species Quercus suber. The sequence continues at coordinate 739,292 of NW_027069519.1, forward strand.
GGTGAAGCCTTAGGGCCAAAAGGGAGAAATCCCATTGAATTGATTCACTATAAAAGGAAAAGGTAGCCATAGATGAAGGGGGAAGGAACCTATGGTAAGAGAATAGCAAGAAACTAAGAGTAAAAGAACTAAGAGAAAGAAAGAAAGAAAGAAAGTAGTAAAAAAGGAAGAGAGAAAACACAACAAAAATAGGGGCATGCATCAATAGATCATCTTTTCCCTCCTTTTGACAAGCCCATTCATTGGAACTCTATAAGTTATAATCCATAATCATTTAGGCCCTTTTTCCAGAACGAACAACTTTGATGGTAGAAGCCTATAACAAGGTTGTCCGTGTTTGGGTTCAAATCCCTTCTTGGACTTTTCCTTGTTGGTAGACTTGACCTAGGACTGGGACAGTGAACTCATGTCAACTCATTTGCCTTGAGTCATTGCCAGTTTCTTGCCATGGTTTCTTTTAACTTGTTTAACATTTTTATCAACATTTGTTCTACTGTAGTGTCTTACGCTGTTGGCTATTTTGCTATGGGACATTTTATTATATATGTTGTATCAGTCATTCTACTGCAACATCTTTTATTATATTTACTGTATCAGTTGTTTTGCTATAGCAACTCTTATTACTTTTACTATGTCAGTCGCTCTGCTGCAGTATCTTCTATTATTGCTGTAACATTTGTTTTACTGTGGTATTTTCCTTATTATATCTACTGTATCAGTTATTTTGCTGTGGTGTTATCTGCTATGTCTGCTGAGACACCTAGTCTATTGTAGCACTTTCCATCTCGTTTGAGCATTGGGAATGCCTGGCTTACACACAAGTTGGCCTGCAGTATAATCCCATTGGGATAATAGGCCAGTCCCAACTCTCTGACCCATCAATCCACAAGCCTGAGTGTAGCAAAATGGGCCCTGGCCCATTAACGCAAAAAAAAAGCCCTACAACGGTAAGACCAAAAAGGAAAAATTTGCCCCTCTTTCTCCTTTCCTATCAATCTCCAGTGAGAATCAATGGAAAACTCAAGCCACCAAAACAAATCCATTGCTGGCAGCCATCTCTAACCAAACACTATCCCAAACACCACCAACTCCAACCAAGCTAACTCCATAAACAAAATCTAAATTTACCATAGTTAATCACATGGACAACTTGATCATCAAAACTGAAACTGCCATAATGTAATATATGAATATCCAATGTTAACTTACAAGACGATATTGAAATTAAAAAAAAAAATGAATAAACTTGTTTTAGTGGGCATTTCATTTAAAAACTTATTAAAATGGTCCTCCACATGTTATTCAAACGAGGACCACTTGGTGAGTCACTTGGCACGTGTTAATGCCACTACACAATAGTAGGTAGAGATTTGAGTTGAATCGCTAATTTGCTTCTTATTGGTAATATTGAAGGAAAATTTGAAAAAAAAATTATACAAAGAGTTACAAATTAGTGCAAATTTGCTTTCATTTTCTTTAAGAAAAAAATATAGTAGAGGTGGAGACGCATTTGACTTGACAACTGGTGCTTGGATTTGGCCATTGATAATGGATCCTATTGCCGAAGATTGAAAGTGAAAGAGGAAGAAAGGGGAATATTTGGGTTTTACCTGTGAATGATTTGACCTTTTTATGAGAAATACTACAATTTTTCTTTAATGTTTTTGCCATGGATTCATGACATGGCATAATTTTAGCCTTTTATTTAAGTGGATGGTGAGGATTTAAAAAACTCTACATGGTAGAATATCTTAGGAATTCTAGAAGATTTTAATCCAAAGTTAATACAGATGAGAGCTCTTCAATTACAACTGATGAGGGTGAACTCATCAGTACTGTTCGTCGGATGGAGATGATCCTTCAACTTCCACAGATGGTCACCGGTGTGGTGCCTGCCACAACGCCTCTGATGCCAAAGTCAGAATATGAAACTCTCTTAAAAGAAAAGCAATATAAGATGAACAGAAAAGCAAATAAACAATCTCCTTTCTTACTTGTCTCACCCCCTCCTTCGTGGGAGTGTATGGGCTTTATATATGCCCTCATGGTCCCTAGCCGTTGGAGGAATTATGGAGGTCTTAATGCTCCATTGGGTAACGTTTTGGGGCTGTGTAATGAGGCATCAATGTCTTCAAACGGTTCGTACAGTTGGAAGTGTAACCGTTTAGTTGATTGCATTAAATGGACTGGGTGTCCTTGTCAGTAGTGTTGCCTTCCACGTTGTCTATCCTGAGGGTATTCTCGTCCGTATCGAAGGTCTTGTCCTCATGGGAAGGCTTGATAGTTTCGTCAGTACTTATCTACCTCGTCATCTACCCCCCGATTTTGTGTTCGTCGTTTTAATGACGATCATAGAATATGAAGGGTTACAGGTTGTAAATGACTCTTGGGGTTCTGCTCCATATTAAGTGCGAAGCGGCGGCGCTTCACAGATCGTGGCCTACGTGGCGCGCGCTGATTGGTGCAATTAATGCCCAAGGTGATGAGACTATTAGGTTTCCCGCCGACCTTTCTGTTTTTCGAGCTTTTCTTTTTAACTTCCTTCTCTCCTCGTTTTTCTCCTTCACATTTCAGCCATTACTCTTCTTTTAGCTTTTTCCTGCTACTTTTCTTTGAGTTGGTACGTTGGTTAAGCAGAGCTCCCTCAATCCGCCATTGATTAAGGTATGTTTCTCTTTCCCTCTCGTTTTTCTTTTCTTGGTTTTGCTGCAGCACTGTTCCTGATTTTCTCTTTTCCTGCTTCTTTTTGTTTTAAATTTTCCTGTGATTTAGTTGGGTTGTTTTCCTTTTCTGTGTTTTTGTTGGGTTTTCATGTTTGGTAGTTCTGAGGTTAGAGTTGTTTGTCCCTCGGTTTCTTTTCTTTTTGCGCGCTTAGGGGGGGCTTTAGGCACTTTCTCAGATTTTGGGAATTTTGTTTTTGAGGGTAGTGGCCTTAGTGTGGTATTGACTGAATTGTTGCCTTTAATTAGGCAATCAGTTGACTGGTTCGAAGGTCAAGTGAGGAAGGAGAACATTATGTCTGAGGTCAGATCCAGTGATCTCGAGACTGGGTTGTCTTCTAGCGGCAATCCAATGGAGGGGGATACAACTGTCTCTTTCTCCCCGTGTCGTTAGGGCTTTCTATGCCCTTGAAGAGGTTTATGGTCTAGATGCTGAGACGGTGAGTAGGTTTAGGGATAGGTTTTAGTTTCCAGAAAGGGTTCGTGTTCGTCAGCCTAATGACGAGGATAGGGCTTGTCATTTCTTCCCAGGTGAGGTGTGCTTTTATGAGGCTGCCTTTACCTGTGGACTCAGATTCCCCGTCCACCCTTTCTTCATGGAACTCCTGAGCCATTTTGGGATTGCCCCTAGGCAGTTAATGCCTAATTCATGGAGAATAGTAGTCAACTGTATGGAGATATGGTTGGCTGCTAATGGAGATATGATTAAGGTGGGTGAACTCGTCCACCTTTATCGTTTAAAAGAATCAAAAGAGTATGGGTATTATGAGCTGGTTCCTTGGGAGAGAAGGACCAGGATTATTAGAGGGCTGCCTTTGTCCTTCAGGTATTGGAAGTCAAGATTTTTCTTTGTGTCCGGGGATGACTTTGAGACTCCCTCCAGTCAAGAATGGGGTGACATTCCAAGGTTGCTTCGTCGATGGGGAACCTCGACCTTAGGTGCGTCAGTTTCCCTCCTTGTCGTTTTAGTTTTGTTGTATTCATTTGCTTGTGGTCGTCACAATTTTTTGTAATCCTCCTTTTTGCAGTGAAGAGACGGCCTAAGCTTAAGAGCAGGTAGAAGGAACGCGTTGAGTAGGCAATTGAATACGCCCAGACAATTGAAAACTGGGACGACTTGGTAGACCCGAGGACGTTAGCCTTTTACAATCTCGGTCCAGATCCTTCCTCTTTCGTTTTGCGAAACATCGAAATTGAAGAAAAAAAAAGTAAGTGTTGAATCCGTCAGCGTTTTCTCTTTTTTTTTTTTTTTTTTTTTTTTTTTTTTTTTTTTTTTTTTTTTTTTTTTTTGAACGTTATTATGATCACCAGACGTACAAAGAGCTGGAAAAGGTAATGGATCATGTGCAGCGGTAGAGATCTCAAGTGATACTGCTCTGCTGGTTTTAGTCTCAGTCAATGCAGCTTGTGCTCCAACACTCCCACCATCTTTACCCTTACACGCCCCCTTGTGAATTCTATACATGAATGAATCTTTTGCTAATGGATTTGGGCTTTGTCTATGAACGTTCATTTTAGCTGGGCTGGGCATGTATGAGATGTTCAAGTAATCAAGTGTGAAAATAAAACAATTAAAGCAACCAGGACATTTTATTTTTAGTAAAAAAAAAAAAGAAGCTAAGTCATTTTATTTTAGGTCTTTGTATGGTTCAATGAAAAGCGTCCACGCATTGAAATTTACTGTCCCTGAAATGAAATTTCAAAAGAAATAATGCACGTGGCAAATATAAATTGTTTTTTGGTTAAATTAATTACTTTTTATAATTACCAAAAGGTAAAGGAATTGAAAATATGATAATAGTAATGAGATTAATTTGTACCAGTGGACAGGACAAGGAGGAAAAGACATGAACCAGGTGATCAGTTATTTTATTTACGAGTTTAGGGTCTATTTGGATTTGCTTATTTTGCTGAAATTGAAAATTTTTTGTTGAAAATATTTTAACTGAAATAATATAGTAGGACTCATGAATAGTAGCAAAAATAAGCTAAATAGTAAACCAAGCTGGCTTTTAGATGCAAAATAATAATAATAATAATAATAATAAGTTGGCTTTTTAATTTGGACTAAACACATGCTTAGTATTCGTTTGGATACACGTCCACGTCCCAATGTTTGCATTTTGCGTTCCTTTTTTTTTTTTTTTGGGAGAAGTGCGTTTTAGCAAGCACTAGTGGGTCCTGTGTATTGTTCACAGAACTCACAAACCTCTTTTTTTAACAAAATTTTCATTAAAAATGAGTCTCATGACACTATTCACACATTTAAAAATTATTTTGTTACTGTATTTTCAGTTTTCAACAAAATAAGTGGTATTCAAACGGACCTTTAGTTATACTTTATAATCTATACACCAAAATAACTTCTAATGAGCTTCAAAGCTCAAACCCGCCTGATCTGTCTCAAGGCCAGTCAGGTATACATTGGAGATTATACATGCTAATAAGATGAAAAGAGCAAACTAATCAGATTCAAGAGCCTTCTATTGTTTTTAAGATTTAAAAAATACTTATTTCTCTCTAATTTTTTAATTTAAAAAAAAAAAAAATAACCAAACAAACAAGCACAAGCGTAAAACTCGACGAATAGCTTTCACTTTCTTTGACTTTCATCTCCTTTTATTTTATTTTTCGCCCTAGATCTCCGATCAAATTTTAATGTGTTTAATGTGACCTGGGACTTTAAACCGGTGTACGATCAACCACTATCAGTGATGGTCGGTGGAAAATTTTGGAATAGCCCCACAACAGTGGTGGCTTGAGGAATTTTCTTAAAATAGGTCATTAAGAAACTTAAATTAAACAAATTTTAATAAAAATAGAATATGAATATATTGTGTAATTAAAAAAAAAAACACAAATATATGAAATTTTACAATTTCTTTCTACGAGTTTTAATATTTTGAAATCGTCACATGATAATTTATTATCAATTTATATTATCATTATCTGTTGTCAATGTAGATGTGACTATTTTATTTTGTTAAGTTTGTATAACATTTTTATTTTATTTTTAGTTGTCATTATTATTTTTTTAAAATAAATTATTGACTTATATTAATTATTGATCCACATAACTACACTCATTTATACATAATAATAATAATAATTATATATATATATATATATATATTTTTCAAGTAAGAGGGTTCATTTGAACCCTTGAATTACAAGTACAGCCACCCCTGCCCCACAACTTATGAACCCCCTGAATCTCATACTACTTGCAGTTACTTATTAAACAAGTGAAGTATTAAAAAAAATTAACATTGCCAAAAACACTTTCGCATTTAATGTCCGTTTGAAAAAAATTATTTTTGCTAACTTATTTTACTATTTAGCTTATTTTTGCTACTATTTATGAGCCCCACTGCACTTTTTGATACTATTTATAGGTCTCATTGTACTATTTAAGCTAATTTTTACCTTTATTTACAATACTTTCAGAAAAAAGTTTTCAATTTCAACAAAATAAGTAGATCTCTAACAGACCCTCAAACAATCAGTCTTGAAATCCATGAAAATGAAATGTGACTTGTATACATGGCAACCACTGAACCACCAATTGGAGAGTCCCATCACTTGTAATATTATTATTATTATTATTATTATTATTATTATTATACAACTTAAACTTAACCCAGAAGATTTTCACAATTCGCACATAATTCGCAAGGCAACTTCGAACTCCTTGCAATTACATACTCTGCGTTAATAAAAAGTCAATTGGTTGAACAGTCTCTAATGAAAAGTTAATATAACACTGGTGTACAAGTTAATAGGCATGGTGGTACTATGATGTTATTGTATATTTAAAAAGGGAAATGCTAACCGATGCTCTTAAGGCAATGATTAATAATCTATTTAATGAAAGTTTTGACAAATTTTTTTTTTTATACAAGATAAAATTCTACTTTAACTTAATCTAAATGTATATGTGTATGAAACTCCCTCCTAGAGACTTGAACTCCGGTCCTTGCCCTCCACACCTCACAAGCACTTATACTTGTGGAATAACAAGCACACCAAGGGTGTGCGGTTTTGGCAGCTTTTTTCATTTCGCATAAAAGTTGTGTAAAAAATTTCCTAAAATAGATTGTTAATTATTACCCTAAGGGCACATGTTAGAATAACAAATTTAAAAATTATATATATAAAAGTTAAAGTACAGAATTTAGTGTGTCAACTTTGGTTTTTGAACAAGTGTGGAGGTTGAATGGTCGGATCCAATGAAATCCATGACTTGTTTGACACGTTGGTACCCTTTTCCTCGTATAAATATTTGAAAGTTCGTATAGCATTGGGTGTGCAAGTTAAAGAGCAAAAAATAAATTATGGAGCCAAGAAATCTTTGGAAGAAAAAATGTATGTGACAAGGCCTCTTTCTATGCCTTTGGCACTCTTATTGCCACCCCCTGAAGGTCCGAATTCTAGTATTTTGGTCATTGAAGATGAAGAAGCCGAGCAAATAACAAATTTAAAAATTATATATATAAAAGTTAAAGTACAGAATTTAGTGTGTCAACTTTGGTTTTTGAACAAGTGTGGAGGTTGAATGGTCGGATCCAATGAAATCCATGACTTGTTTGACACGTTGGTACCCTTTTCCTCGTATAAATATTTGAAAGTTCGTATAGCATTGGGTGTGCAAGTTAAAGAGCAAAAAATAAATTATGGAGCCAAGAAATCTTTGGAAGAAAAAATGTATGTGACAAGGCCTCTTTCTATGCCTTTGGCACTCTTATTGCCACCCCCTGAAGGTCCGAATTCTAGTATTTTGGTCATTGAAGATGAAGAAGCCGAGCAACAGTACACTTGTTTTGGATTGTGTAAGAGTGATGAGCTCAAAGACTTGCCCTTCCCACAAAATAAGAACCTAAACCTTTGCTATTCATCAGGCGGTGGCGAGACCCGATATGTCACTACAACAAAATGTATTTTCAATGATGGAAATTTTCGTCACTAAATGTCCAATTTTTCATCGCCAATGACCTTTAGCAACGAAATCTGCTTTTTAGTGACGAAATTCATTTCGTCGCTAATACCACGTCACTAAAGGTCTTAGCAATGAAAATTTTCGTCACTAAAAGTTCAATTAGTTTAAAAAGATAAACTTTTCGTCACTAAATGTCTTTCTCGCTAAACCACTATTCAATGACGAAAATATTTCTTCGCCAAAAGCACTTAATTTTATTAAATCATATTTAGTGACAAAAATTTCGTCGCTAAAACTATTTTTTAAGGAATTCGGGGAATGTCGTTGCTAAAACTATTTTTTAAGGAAATTCGGGTACATATAGGCTGTATTTGGTTCACGTAAAATATTTTCCGAAAAATAGCCTATTTTTCGGAAACGTTATTTTCGGAAAATGAAAATATTTTCAAGTGTTTTGTTGCATTATGAAAATTGTTGTAGAAAATATTTTCATGTGTTTGGTTCTATTCTAAAAATGCTATTTTCCTACAAATTTTTCACATTTTCTCAATTATTTTCTCAGCATCCAAACAAATTTTATTACAAAAAATTTCAAAATCACAGCTAAATCCTAATCCACAGAACAAATCACAATCAAATCCCAACACCACACACCACCGAAACTCCAATTCAACCCACGGCAGCAAACTCTGGCAATCAAAAGCCACAATCACCAAAACACCACCACCACACCACCACAACAATAACAAAAATCAAACTTAAAAAAACAAAACTGAGAGATCGAGGAAGAGAGAGTGATCAAGAATGGAGGGAAAGGGAGAGATCGGTCATGGGTCATGGGCGACGAGATCGGTCATGGGTAACGACGAGATCTAGAGGGCGACGAGATCGAGCAGAGGTGAGATCGATGGCGAGATCGAGCGGCACGGTGCGATCTACGATCAGCGCAGTCTGTGGTCATCGAGCTGGAGCTCGGGGTTCACCGGCGAAGTCTCTCTCTCTCTCTCTCTCTCTCTCTCTCTCTCTGGAAATGCTTTGAAGTGAAAAGAGGAACTGAAAACCATTTCAGTGGTCAAAGGGAAAACAAGAAATGATTTTTGGGAAAATTCTATTTTCCGTAACTGCCAAACACGCGGGTCAGGTGGAAAATGATTTCCTGAAAGTGTTTACCACCAAAACAAACGCAGCCATAGTGACAAAAAATTTTGCCACTAAAACTATTTTTAAGGAAATTCAGGCACATATAGCGATGAAAATTTTCGTCACTAAAATTATTTCTTAAAAAATTCTACTACATTTAGCAACGAATATTTCATCACTAAAACAATATTTTTTTTTTTTTTTGGTTACATTTGGTGATGAAAAAATTCGCCACTAAAACTAATTTTTTGTTTTTATTTTTTTTCCTGTCTTTGATATTAACCTATAATCTATCATTAAAATATTAAAATGTCACATTTGAATAATACATTTATTTCAACAACACATTTATAAGAAAACGATCCATACATTCCACAAGTAAAAATAAAACAAGTATCCAATTCAATCCATCCATACAAATTGTTTGCAAAACATACAATAACACAAGATGTTTTATAACAATACAAAAAGTTTAGCATAATACAAATCCATTTAACCACTTGTGTTGCCTTTAACATGCTAGATTAGGGTTTTTCTTGTATTTCTTGCTTTGATACCATGAACATGCATTCACATGTCTATTCATTGATGCATAGGTGCTGAGATGTAGTAAGGTAAGCCATGCATTCACATGAAAATGCATTTGTTTGTTATAAGAGCTTTATCTTCCTTTGATGAACATGTATATGCAAGTCTATATACCATGCTTTGAATGATAATATGATTTGTTTGTTGCCTATGTTTTTGCCTTGATATATATATACATGTTCCTATCTTGGATGTAATGTGATGATATGTATGGTAGATGTATGCTGGGTTTGATATAATGCAATAATAGATGTATGCTAGGGTTATATGATATGATGAGATGCCATGATAGATGTATGCTAGGGTTATATGATATGATGAGATGTCGTGATAGACGTATGTTAGGATTTGTGATGATATGAGATGCATGATAGATGTATGTTAGGGTTATGGGACGTTTAATGACATGTTGATTGTTAGATGCATGTTAGTGTGTGTGTGTGTGTGTGTGTGTGTGTGTAGGATACAATGTTGAACATTCATTTAATGAGATTAAGATGTAAAACACAATGGCTGGAAGTCAACTTATGGGTCGAGTGAGGTTGGATGCCTAACACCTCCTCATCCCTATACCTAAACTTCGAACCCATACTCTGGTAGAAAGATCGGTTTTTTCACGTAAGGGCACTATATTCAAGGTTCTCAGACCATAAAACTAGGTGGCAAATCCTTTATTTCTCTGCCCTAATTCATTCGGCCGAGGCATACTCCCTAAACACCGCGTGTTGCACCCACAGGGGGTAAACAAACATGTTTTTAAACAAAAGGGAGTGTCCTAAGAGGATAAATGTAGGTTTGGATTGGGTGTTCATAGTTTCATTGGTTTGGAGTATGGACGACACACGTGCCATCAAACAAAATTCCTATAAGGGACTCAAGGTTTCGTGTTTCAAAGATGGGTGTGAACCCGCACGAGATAGTAGATTAGTAGGAATTAGGCTTGATGACATAAGCAAACAAGGACTCATGCATGAACATGTAGGCAAGTGTGCAAAGATGCAAAGAAGCAAAGAAAACTAAACGGGTGGCACAAAGCGAGCAAGGCAAGTATATCATCATCGTACAAGGCATCAAAAGTATGTATCAAACACACCAACATCACGGAGATGTGTCTCACAAGTGGTCACATCCAAACAAGCAACAAGAGGGATGGATGCAACCACACAAGCAAATGGCCCCAAAGACCAACAAGCACAAGCCCACGAAGGGCAAAAAGTATGTCAAAGCCTAGATCTAGATATGCAAACATGGATATAAAGCAAAGAAGCAAGCAAGCATACACATGCATAAAGGAACTTATCCAAATCCTTTGATATAGGCCTAGGTGTATGGATGTAGGCCTAGACCACCAGATCTAGATCTACACCTTACTTAAAGGGCCAAAACGCAAGAAAGAGATATATCAAGAGACAAAAAGGCTACAAAAATACATGGCATAGCAGCCAAAATGTAGATCTAGACAATAAACATGGCAAGGAGCATATAAACATGTAGATCTAAGCATAAGCATGCAAAAAGCACTTAGGCACATGGATCTAAGCACAAATTTAGTATTTAGACATATTCTAGCCTAAGAAGGTTGTGCCAACATCATCAAAGTCATAAAACATGATAAGAAGCAAGCAGACATGCTAGAAAAGCTATAAAACATGTTAGGAAGCTAGATAAAGCAAGAAATATACTAAGGAATGCAATAAAGCATGTTATGAAGTAAGATACAGCAAAGGGTGTAGATTGTAACTAAAAAGCTACATCTATACTCTTAAAACCTCAAATCCAAGGTCCTAATACCAAGGAGAGGAAAAATAGTGTAAGAACACTACCTCTTGATTGCTGAGAAAAGAGAGAAATCAAAGGTTTTTGATGTGTTAAGGAGAAAATTTAAAGAGGAAAAGAGAGTGGATTTGCCCAGAAAAGTGCTTCAAAATGCCTAGAATCGTTTTTTGTTTTTCATCGGAGGGGGGTCTGGGGGTATTTATAGCAAAAACGTGACCCTTCTGCTTTCGGCGCACCTTTAGTGGCCGCTGGGTCCAATGCTGACATCAACAATCTTGGTTTCTTCCATAGTTTAGCTTTGGATGCATATTTGAAAGCCTTTCCAAACTCTGATTAAGCCAATATTAGTGTCCTTGGAAATATCTAGATGTTTAGTTTCTAGAACAGTAAAGAATATGAAATTCTGATAGTCAGATCAAAAGTTATGACCTCCGGAAGTGAGCTAATGTGCTTTGCACAAATTTCAGGATATTTCAACCGTTTTAACTCCGATTTCAACCCATGAATAGTCGTTAGAAAAGGAATTCAATAATCTTCATAGTGACACTATTCTTAACCCATTTTGACGATCGGATTAAAATTAGGGTTTTTAGGGCCCTCGAGAGTTAACCTCGAATCAAACTTGGTCAAAGTTGATAAAAATCACTAAGTAGCTCGGGTTTGATGTAGAAACATGAAAATTTTGGTTTTGGAATGATTTTGACCAGTTTTGACTTTTGATCAACCGAAGGTTGACTAGGGGCATTTTGGTCAATTTGACCTAAAATGGCACTTTGAGTGCTCTGACGCCCAAATGAGTTGTGTCAGGTCAATCTATGTGTTTCTATGGCCCAATGAAAACATGTTAATATTTTTGAAATTTTTAGGGTCTAGCACGCAAATTGAGGGCAAATAAAAAATGGTATCTACAAGGTAAAAGTAAAGGGCCTTGGAAGCCTAAAAAAAGAGGTAAAAAGGCCCAATGGGCCAACATGGCAAGAATGGCAGCCAACAGGCCCATAAGCACAACAAGAGTTAAAGTAAAGTAAATGGGCAATGGAAGCCCAAGAAAATAGGTAAAAAGCCCAATGGGCCAACATGGCAGGAATGACAGTCAATAGGTCCATAGGCATAGCAAGAAGAGAAGTAACAGAAGCAAAAGCCCAATGGACTGGATGGGTAAGGACTTCTGCCAAGCCAATGTCTAAGCTTATGGGGAAATAAGAGGAAATGGTACAAGCTAAAGAGCCCACGCCCTCCATGCTTTGGAGGATAAGCACGAACACGAGAGACACATAGCAAAATGAGACATGGCAAGAACAGCAAAAATGGCATGGGAGTAATAGAAGACAAATGCAGAGGGTAATGGAACGCACACACAAGGTCTAGAGCAACACCCCTTTGTACCCAACCAATACAGGAGAAGTGGGCCCTTGGTCAAGGGACTTAGAGGGTGTGGTTTGGTGGTGGGGGAAAAGTGGTCTATTTTAGGGTTCTTGCCAAGACTTCTTTTGGGAAAAATGCCTTACTAGGATGGTATTTCACCAAAAAGAGGTAAGCAAAAGGTTGGGACCAGTTGATGCATGTCATAAAGGTAGGTATAAAGAGGAGTTTAAGCCCTTATCCATTCGGGTAAGGCAAGAAAGGTGAGGGGAGAAACAAAACAAAGTAGAGTTTTGTCCTAGAATGGGGAGTGGTGCAGCAAGCAAACTCTGAGCAAAGGTAGTAGCCTAGCAACCAACGAGTTAGTGGGTAATCCTAAAGGAATGCCCACAAGAAACCAAAAACGGTTGGTGAAGCCTTAGTGCCAAAAGGTAGAAATCCCATTGAATTGATTCACTATAAAAGGAAAAGGTAGCCATAGATGAAGGGGGAAGGAACCTATGGTAAGAGAATAGCAAGAAACTAAGAGTAAAAGAACTAAGAGAAAGAAAGAAAGAAAGAAAGTAGTAAAAAAGGAAGAGAGAAAACACAACAAAAATAGGGGCATGCATCAATAGATCATCTTTTCCCTCCTTTTGACAAGCCCATTCATTGGAACTCTGTAAGTTATAATCCATAATCATTTAGGCCCTTTTTCCAGAACGAACAACTTTGATGGTAGAAGCTTATAACAAGGTTGTCCGTGTTTGGGTTCAAATCCCTTCTTGGACTTTTCCTTGTTGGTAGACTTGACCTAGGACTGGGACAGTGAACTCATGTCAACTCATTTGCCTTGAGTCATTGCCAGTTTCTTGCCATGGTTTCTTTTAACTTGTTTAACATTTTTATCAACATTTGTTCTACTGTAGTGTCTTACGCTGTTGGCTATTTTGCTATGGGACATTTTATTATATATGTTGTATCAGTCATTCTACTGCAACATCTTTTATTATATTTACTGTATCAGTTGTTTTGCTATAGCAACTCTTATTACTTTTACTATGTCAGTTGCTCTGCTGCAGTATCTTCTATTATTGCTGTAACATTTGTTTTGCTGTGGTATTTTCCTTATTATATCTGTTGTATCAGTTATTTTGCTGTGGTGTTATCTGCTATGTCTGCTGAGACACCTAGTCTATTGTAGCACTTTCCATCTTGTTTGAGCATTGGGAATGCCTGGCTTACACACAAGTTGGCCTGCAGTATAATCCCATTGGGATAATAGGCCAGTCCCAACTCTCTGACCCATCAATCCACAAGCCTGAGTGTAGCAAAATGGGCCCTGGCCCATTAACGCAAAAAAAAAGCCCTACAACGGTAAGACCAAAAAGGAAAAATTTGCCCCTCTTTCTCCTTTCCTATCAATCTCCAGTGAGAATCAATGGAAAACTCAGGCCACCAAAACAAATCCATTGCTGGCAGCCATCTCTAACCAAACACTATCCCAAACACCACCAACTCAAAGTAATTAATTAATCAATTAATCATGCAATTTTATGGAAGCACAAACAAATCACCAACAACTAAATATGCAGCGGAAAATAAATAACACGGTGATTTGTTTACGAATGGGGAAAACCCTAACGGCAAAAACCCCACCGGGTGATTTTCAGGTCACCACTCCCGAAACTCCACTATTATCAAATCAAGCGGTTACAAGTAAAGGAATCCCAAGTACCTTACCAACCTACAGTTGAACCCTTACCGCAATACCCAATTGGACTTGATCTGTAGTGACAGTCTCCACCTTTGATGCACGGCTCTCAAGTACGTGACTAACCAATGCGCGGATCCAAGTACGCAACTTCAGAACACCAACTGAGGAAGAATGGTTGGCTACAAAGTTCTTCAGTTCATCCTTTACGATGAATAGCAGGAAGATGCTTGGCTACAAAACCCTATGGTGCAAATACATAGCAACTTCTTGATGGAAGATGAACTAGGTCAAGAACTTCGTCTTTTGATCACAATTTGCTTGAACAGAGATTGCTCAATGATAATTCAACTTGTGTCACCCTTGACGGCTCTTAAAATAATCCTTTTATATGTTTAGGGTTAGAAGAAAAGAAGGCTCAAAAACATATTCACGGATCCCAAGAAAATCATATTGAAAATCTGAATTTTTTAAATCTCGACAGATAGCAGGTGTCGAGGTAGCTATCGAGCAGGTGTCGAGCTTTAAAAACCTTGCACTTCAGCTTGCTTTCTCTTGGACAGACTTGATGACTTCAACACTTGACCTTGAAACATTGTTTCTTGAAGTATTAAAAACACCTAGAACTACCCAATTACAAGTAGAGTGCGTTTTGTCAAAGGATTAGCCAATTTACATAACTAAGTGACATATGTTCTTAATCAAGTTAAAACATATATGTCCTAACAATAAGGAACCACTATTTCGAGTTTGAACACGAAAATGTTGTTCCCCACAAACGACACCAAACTGATGAGGGTGAACTCGTCAGTACTGCTCGTCGGATGGAGATGATCCTTCAACTTCCACAGATGGTCACCGATGTGGTGCCTGCCACAACGCCTCCGATGCCAAAGTCAGAATATGAAACTCTCTTAAAAGAAAAGCAATATAAGATGAACAGAAAAGCAAATAAACAATCTCCTTTCTTACTTGTCTCACCCCCTCCTTCGTGGGAGTGTATGGGCTTTATATATGCCCTCATGGTCCCTAGCCGTTGGAGGAGTTATGGAGGTCTTAATGCTCCATTGGGTAACGTTTTGGGGCTGTGTAATGAGGCATCAATGTCTTCAAATGGTTCATACAGTTGGAAGTGTAACCGTTTAGTTGATTGCATTAAATGGACTGGGTGTCCTCGTCAGTAGTGTTGCCTTCCACGTTGTCTATCCTGAGGGTATTCTCGTCCGTATCGAAGGTCTCGTTCTCATGGGAAGGCTTGATAGTTTCGTCAGTACTTGTCTACCTCGTCAGCAACCAGTTATGGGATTAGAACTTCTAAACTTGGAAGCATCCCGACTCTCATAATCTTCAAGAATGGTGAGGAAAAAAAAAAGACAAAAAACAAAACAAAATAAATAAATAAAATTA
Source organism: Quercus suber (assembly GCF_002906115.3). Lineage (NCBI taxonomy): Eukaryota > Viridiplantae > Streptophyta > Magnoliopsida > Fagales > Fagaceae > Quercus > Quercus suber. Next base: position 754,914 of record NW_027069519.1, read on the forward strand.
TAGGTGCTGTTCCCAAATTTACCTAGACTACCAGCACGGAGAAATTCTTTTAGAGGATGTAAGTAAAGACTAAAGACTAAAGACTAAAGCCTTTACTGGAATAAATAAGCTGTTTCTAGTGCTTGTTCCTTTTCTTTTAGCTTCTGATGTCCCAAGTTTGGATACATTGCTCCCATAATAAAGTCATATTCATCCTGTGTAGTTATCAGATGCAGCTGTATGTTCAGACTTCGGTTATACTTAGAACATGTACTTACCGATATATATACTTGTTATTCGAATGTCTATCTTACAGTTTTTTTCCCGTATGTGATTATATAATTTGGACAGTATTGGCTTATGTTTCTTTGTATTATTATTGAAGACCCCTTAATGAGTGGCAGTGTGAGTCTGCGCATGTATGTTATTATCTACACATTTAATTGGGGGATACTGGGTCTAGGGAAGCCACACCTTTTCTCAGCCTTTTGGCTAATATCAAGTGTAGGTCCAATGAAGCCCTAAAGCAAGCTAAAGAGAGATTTTTTGTTGGAGGGATCATTGGATAAACCGCAATTGTTGTCTGAGTTTGTTTGGCAAGTGCAAAATCTAAATTATCCTTAGGCTAGACAATTACACCACTGTGTTTGATGTTGGCTTATTTGGGGAGAAAATTGGCCTTTGCCCTTTTTAAAAACCAATC
>NW_027069519.1:756216-763756 GCF_002906115.3 Quercus suber
TTTTTAAATCTCGACAGATAGCAGGTGTCGAGGTAGCTATCGAGCAGGTGTCGAGCTTTAAAAACCTTGCACTTCAGCTTGCTTTCTCTTGGACAGACTTGATGACTTCAACACTTGACCTTGAAACATTGTTTCTTGAAGTATTAAAAACACCTAGAACTACCCAATTACAAGTAGAGTGCGTTTTGTCAAAGGATTAGCCAATTTACATAACTAAGTGACATATGTTCTTAATCAAGTTAAAACATATATGTCCTAACAATAAGGAACCACTATTTCGAGTTTGAACACGAAAATGTTGTTCCCCACAAACGACACCAAACTGATGAGGGTGAACTCGTCAGTACTGCTCGTCGGATGGAGATGATCCTTCAACTTCCACAGATGGTCACCGATGTGGTGCCTGCCACAACGCCTCCGATGCCAAAGTCAGAATATGAAACTCTCTTAAAAGAAAAGCAATATAAGATGAACAGAAAAGCAAATAAACAATCTCCTTTCTTACTTGTCTCACCCCCTCCTTCGTGGGAGTGTATGGGCTTTATATATGCCCTCATGGTCCCTAGCCGTTGGAGGAGTTATGGAGGTCTTAATGCTCCATTGGGTAACGTTTTGGGGCTGTGTAATGAGGCATCAATGTCTTCAAATGGTTCATACAGTTGGAAGTGTAACCGTTTAGTTGATTGCATTAAATGGACTGGGTGTCCTCGTCAGTAGTGTTGCCTTCCACGTTGTCTATCCTGAGGGTATTCTCGTCCGTATCGAAGGTCTCGTTCTCATGGGAAGGCTTGATAGTTTCGTCAGTACTTGTCTACCTCGTCAGCAACCAGTTATGGGATTAGAACTTCTAAACTTGGAAGCATCCCGACTCTCATAATCTTCAAGAATGGTGAGGAAAAAAAAAAGACAAAAAACAAAACAAAATAAATAAATAAAATTATAGGTGCTGTTCCCAAATTTACCTAGACTACCAGCACGGAGAAATTCTTTTAGAGGATGTAAGTAAAGACTAAAGACTAAAGACTAAAGCCTTTACTGGAATAAATAAGCTGTTTCTAGTGCTTGTTCCTTTTCTTTTAGCTTCTGATGTCCCAAGTTTGGATACATTGCTCCCATAATAAAGTCATATTCATCCTGTGTAGTTATCAGATGCAGCTGTATGTTCAGACTTCGGTTATACTTAGAACATGTACTTACCGATATATATACTTGTTATTCGAATGTCTATCTCACAGTTTTTTTCCCGTATGTGATTATATAATTTGGACAGTATTGGCTTATGTTTCTTTGTATTATTATTGAAGACCCCTTAATGAGTGGCAGTGTGAGTCTGCGCATGTATGTTATTATCTACACATTTAATTGGGGGATACTGGGTCTAGGGAAGCCACACCTTTTCTCAGCCTTTTGGCTAATATCAAGTGTAGGTCCAATGAAGCCCTAAAGCAAGCTAAAGAGAGATTTTTTGTTGGAGGGATCATTGGATAAACCGCAATTGTTGTCTGAGTTTGTTTGGCAAGTGCAAAATCTAAATTATCCTTAGGCTAGACAAATTACACCACTGTGTTTGAAGTTGGCTTATTTGGGGAGAAAATTGGCCTTTGCCCTTTTTAAAAACCAATCCAACATTTTGTCCTCTTTTTCAAACAAATTAGAGAAATGCCTTTTTGAAAATCATTTTCTCAAAATCGAGTTAAGCTCTATAGTGGCCTTTTTAAAGAACCTATAGTGATTTTAATAGTGATGTTTTGTAACTTGATCTCTATGAAATCGAGTTACAGTAAAAAAAAGAAAAAAAAAATTGCATGTAACTCGACTTCATGGAGATCGAGTTACAAAACCCACTATAAGTCTTAAAACGTCACTATAGCTCCTTAAAATGCCAATATAAGGCTCTAGAATTTATTTTTTTAAAATTTTTTTTTTTATAACTCGATTTTGAGAAAATCGAGTTTCAAAAGAAAACATTTCCTTAATTAGTTTGAAAATAGGGCAAAATGCCTCAAAATCAAGTTTCAAAATAAAATATTTTCCTAATTAGTTTGGGAAATATGACAAAATGCTGGATTTTTTTTTTTTTTTTTGACAGCATTTGCCCATTCTCCTTATTTGAAATGTTGGGGGGGGAGGGGATGGGGAGGGTTAAAAGACTTTAAAGCATGATCCCAACGCCTATTGTTTAAATATTGTTAGAATATAATTCCAATAAACTTAGATCTATGGTTGCAAGTTATTTGTACCTCACACATTATCTACCTATATATAAGATAAGAACCTTATACTTTATTACTTATAATTTAATACACAATTTTTCAAACTTCCGCACTTATAAACAAAATGCCTCAGTCACTAATTTACAAAGGGAGACAAGGTTGAACTTAGAAGTTAGCATGAAATAGTTTTGAGTAGCCATGAATACCGTTAGATGAATTTGAAAAATTAAACAAGAAATATTTTAGGTTATATGCGAAATTGGTACTTTACAATTTCAAATTTTTAATAGAATTTATTATTTTCATCATAATTTGCAATATTGCAATTATTGAATCAATCAGATGGGAATAGCTTGACTTAATAGTTGACCTCCAAGTGTCTTAAAGGTCTCCAATTTCACACCCTCTTTTGAAGAAAAAAAAAGATTTATATATATATATATATATTGAATCAATCAAGTGGGAATAGCTTGACTTAATAGTTGACCAAAATTTCAAGAAAAGTAAAGATCAATAGCTATGTCATCAATCAATTTTTAAATTGTAAGTTTTTGTAATTTAAAATTATGCATAAAATATAATATTATAGATTATATAGTAAATAATATCCAATTGACACAAAAATTGACATGTATATTAAGAGCGTAAAGAACATGTAATTTAACGGTTAGATTTTCAAAATATGCAGTAATATTTATTTTATTGAGTGAGTTTGTAGTCTAAGGTTACAACTAATTTTGTAGCTAAACTTTGTCCTAAAGTATATATATACCATCTCAAGAGCGGAACTAGAATTTTATGAATGGGGTAAAATAATAATAAATATAAAATTGAACTAATTTATTAGTATCATACTAGAAATATGAAGAATTGGGGGGCTATCATATTTCTTTTGAAATTTTTAGGTAAATTTAGGGCTAAAAATATAATATTTAAGAAGTTTGGGGGGCCAACCATATATTTTTTGAAAAATTTAAGAAACCTTAGTGGTAATTTTATAAAATTAGAAAAGTTTGGGAGGACCATGGTCCTCCACCCTTCCAAGTGGATCCACCCCTGTACCATCTTAACCGGTATAAAATAAATTGTGAATAATTTTGTTTCACTAAGATTTATTCAACAAAATAGCCTGATATTCATGAGTGACATAGTCTTTCACCACTCCAATCAGGGGTTTGGACTTTGTCAAATTTACATTCAATAGAAAAAAAAATAATAATAATAAAATATTGAATTGAGTTGAGTTGTGGTGATTAGTTTCAATCAAGTCTTCTAAAAAAATGGGTCTGTGGACAAACTTTATATCCTTACACAAATTAAACAAAGCTTGCTTAGCAAAAGGAAATGCCGAAAACGGAAACATATTTTACTTCTTGAGGGAAAAGGTCAAAAAACTGATATTGAATTGTTCGACGTAGTCTTCGTTTCTGCAATTTTTTTTTTTTTTGGTAAACATGGAATTATCAAAAACTAAGAAACACTGGCAGCAGCACCAGTAGTACAACGTCTAGAGCGGCAAACGCCCAACATATCCTCATACAGAAATTGCAAAATTACAGGGGGAGGGGAGACAAAAACAGAGGATAAATTTATAGAAGCAGAGCCCAGTTTAGCTAAGGCGTCCGCACAAAAATTTGCTTCTCTGTAGCAATGCACTAGTTTAACTTGAGGCAGCCGCATCAGCAACTCCCTGCAATCATCAACAAGACCGGATAAATCTCCATTTTTTTTTTCTTGATTTTTGTCCTCCACACACATCTTCCAAGTCTCTTACCCTTCCACTTTTCCACTTCTCATTGTTAAATATCTTCTCATCTATATCATTTCTTTCATTTAATGTTTTGGTTTTCTTTATGTTCATCCCCAACCCAGGCCAGTACTTGTACCAGGCAATACTTGTACCTCATTTTTCACTCTCAGTTTCCTCATTAGCAAGTAGCAACTTGCCGTGCATTATGGTCTCATCGTCAGCCTTTTTTTTTTATGTGTATAGATTTGTTTAGGTTTTAAGAATTTTTTATTTTTTTTTTAAGTCCAAACTTCATGCCAATCAAATCTTGCATTTTGGCCAGTATTTACCGAAACACCCAAAATGATCCAAGATGGCTTGGAATTTTCTCCAAGGTGAAATGGAGGGGGGTTGGGGGGTTTACCATTCCGGTTTGTTTACCGGTATGGTATTTTTCATCCATTTCGGCCGAAACGAAACAAAATTCATAACATTGGATAAAAATAGTGTTATTAGTGAGGTTAATTGCTGGTTGAAAAAAAAAAAAATTATTAGTGATACCATGTAAAAATGATGTTACATGAGTTATAACTTATTGTTTTACTAAGTTGCAAAGTTCTTCATATCAAAAAGGGAAAAAAAAAAGTTGCAAAGCTAAAATAATATACAACAATTTTAAGAACATAATTTATAAAAAATAAAATAAAAACTTGTTGAAATGACAATGTGATGGGCACCAACCTTATTTTTATATGGTTACTCATTGCTACTCTACTTTTTTTTTTTTCTTTTTTTTTTGGTGTATAAATTATAGGACAAAATTTAACTACAAAATTGATTGTAGCCTTAGGCTACAAACTCACTCAATATTTTTTTATTGGAGGTGAATTTTGACAAATCCACTATTGGATTACATCTTCTTCTTATATCCTCCATGTTTGCAAAATTTCAAGAAAAGTAAAGATCAATAGCTATGTCATCAATCAATTTTTAAATTGTAAGTTTTTGTAATTTAAAATTATGCATAAAATATAATATTATAGATTATATAGTAAATAATATCCAATTGACACAAAAATTGACATGTATATTAAGAACGTAAAGAACATGTAATTTAACGGTTAGATTTTCAAAATATGTAGTAATATTTATTTTATTGAGTGAGTTTGTAGTCTAAGATTACAACTAATTTTGTAGCTAAACTTTGTCCTAAAGTATATATATACCATCTCAAGAGCGGAACTAGAATTTTATGAATGGGGTAAAATAATAATAAATATAAAATTGAACTAATTTATTAGTATCATACTAGAAATATGAAGAATTGGGGGGCTATCATATTTTTTTTGAAAATTTTAGGTAAATTTAGGGCTAAAAATATAATATTTAAGAAGTTTGGGAAGCCAACCATATATTTTTTGAAAAATTTAAGAAACCTTAGTGGTAATTTTATAAAATTAGAAAAGTTTGGGAGGACCATGGTCCTCCACCCTTCCAAGTGGATCCACCCCTGTACCATCTTAACCGGTGTAAAATAAATTGTGAATAATTTTGTTGCACTAAGATTTATTCAACAAAATAGCCTGATATTCATGAGTAACATACTCTTTCACCACTCCAATCAGGGGTTTGGACTTTATCAAATTTACATTCAATAGAAAAAAAAATAATAATAATAAAATATTGAATTGAGTTGAGTTGAGTTGTGGTGATTAGTTTCAATCAAGTCTTCTAAAAAAATGGGTCTGTGGACAAACTTTATATCCTTACACAAATTACACAAAGCTTGCTTAGCAAAAGGAAATGCCGAAAACGGAAACATATTTTACTTCTTGACGGAAAAGGTCAAAAAACTGATATTGAATTGTTAGACGTTGTCTTCGTTTCTGCAATTATTATTCCGCAATAATGGAAAAGTATGATGATGATATTGATGAGGCCGTCGGTATTGATAACATACCAAATAAAAAGTTGTTAGACCTTTTTTTTTTTTTTGAGAAGGAAATAAGCTTCATAACATTACTCAAAGGCCTTTAAATCAGCCAAAATAACAGCGTCTAAATCTGGTGGAACAGACTCCATCCAGACTTTAATGGGGAAGGAAAGTCTTGCTCTCTGAGCTAAGGCATGTGCGACTGCATTGCCTTGCCTATTGACATGAGAGAAAGAATAGCTTTTTAACAAACTAACACAAGACAAAGTGTCTTTTAAAATATGACCAACAGCAGATTTTTCCATACCACTACCACGTAGAGACTTTACTACAACCTCCGAATCACCCTCAAACAAGATTGTTGGAAACCTGTTTCAGCGACCAAGACTGCTGCTCTTCTTGCTGCCAGGAGCTCCAAGGCCACAACTGAAGGTGGTTTTTGATTTTTTCGGACAAAGCAACCATGACTTGACCCTCAGAATTTCGAATGACAACACCAAGGCCGGCTTCATCTGATTCATCGAACATTGCCCCGTCATAATTTGTCTTGAAACAATCCTGAGGAGGAGGACGCCAATGCTTTTGAGAGGGATGCCTATTGCCCGTGGAGTGACTTTCTTGAAATCCCTGAGTTTTGAAGCTTCGGAGATAATCTCGTGCGAAACCCGCAATTTTGACCAACGGCAAGGAAGGTTCTTGGAGGCGAGATTTGTTTCTGTGGTGCCAAATAGACCATGCTGTGATGCTAAATAGCGGAACTGTGTGAGGTTTCTCCTGAATCAGCTGCACTAAATCAGAGAAAGAACCTGAAACAGCTTTGTTTTTGTCAACCCAGCCAAAGTCTTATGCCCAAACCGATTGCACCTTCTCACAACCCCATAAAGCGTGAAGAACAGATTCATTCTCCCTTAAGCAGAGATGGCAGATGGGATCGATAGGCATAGCTCTTTTCTTCAGATTTTCTTTTGAGGGCAGAGAGTTTGTGCAAGACCTCCATAAGAAATGCTTGATTTTTCCCGGCACATTCAATTTCCAAATGTTTTTCCAAAAAGTCTTCTGTGTGGCAGAAATTGTTGGTCTAACAGTATCAAGGGTAGCAATTTCCATAAGACTTTTGTACCCTGATTTCACAGAATAAGTACCAGAGTTTTCTTTAGGCCAAATGAGTATATCGGGTTGTGGAACGGTACACAGAGGCAGGGACTTTATAAGTGTCGCTTCAGGCGGATAGAAACAAAGATCAATGAGATGAGTATTCCACCAACCCGTATGGGCATCAATGAGTGTATCCACCGTGGAGTCAGGTGCTAAAGAGATTTGAGGGGAAACCACTCTACCATCTGGTGAATTCGGTAACCATGAATCATGAAAAATCCTTATAGATTTTCCATCTCCAACCCTCCACCGAGAATCCCTCTCCACAAGTTTTCTAGCAAATAAAATACTTTTCCAAGCAAAGGAACCCGATGCTAACTTTGCTTCAAAGATCGAACTGTGGGGGAAGTATTTAGCTTTGAAAACTTTATAAAAAAGGGAATCTGTATCATGTATTAATCTCCACACTTGTTTTGCCAACATTGCTTCGTTGAACTTACATAGATCCTTAAAACCTAGACCCCCTTCTGCTTTTGGTTGACACAACACTTCCCACCTCTTCCAAAATCA